>NC_009309.2:524901-589563 GCF_000002845.2 Leishmania braziliensis MHOM/BR/75/M2904 | reverse complement strand
CAGACATGCACACGGTGCAGAGCACCAGAGAGAGAGAGAGAGAGACGTGGTTATCAGGTCGAATCCGCGAAGAGAGGAAGACGACGGGTGCTGAAGGAAAAGAGGGAAGCCCTTCGCAGGAAGCGGCATAATGGGCGAAACCTGTGCCACTGCGGCTGAGCATGAAAGCGACTCGTGTTGCCCTTGGAGGAAGTAACGCGCATGAGTACAGTAACCAGGCGCACGTGTTCGGTCAACTTCATCGTTTCCCCTACAGCGCCACGGGGACAAATGCACCAGCTGTGCTGCCATTGATGAGTCACGACTGATATTTGTTTGCCTGTGTGGAGAAACAATCGACGTGTGGGCCCGGCGGCTGACCCACCCGCTGCCGCTACACATGCCAAAGATGAGGAGAGACAGGGAAAATGGACCCACGCAGACGCAGTAAACCAATCAGCCTCCGAAATGCGCGAGCTGTCGCCAATGCTCACTGGCAGCTCCACCGATGTGCAGCTGCCACATACCCGTGCAAGGGCAGCGGTATCGACTCTTTCCTTCATTAACGCGTCCACACGCCCTGCCACACAGCTCCAGCCCAGACGCCGCTCGACCCCCACTGCTCCGCACAGCAGCGCGCCGACCCAGTGGCCTGGGCACCGACCCTGCCCCAGGCTAGGCCCGCCACACGCTCCGCAGGCACCCCTCACAGCAGCCCCCCACCGTGCCGGCCGCCGCCCGGGGCGTCCCTCGGCGTGCCTCACGCCCCCCACACCAGTGGGCAGTGAGGGCCGGGCGAGAGACGCTCGGGTCACGCGGGCGCTCAGCCCATCACATGCATGGCACAGACGCGCCCGCCCCCGCAGGCAGCCGCCACGCCACCCAGCACCACACCGCCGACATCCGCAGCGACACACCGCCCTGGCCCAACCCACGTCGTGGGCACGTGGCCCAGCCACCACCAGAGGCGGCTCGGCATTGGCAGGGGGGCGGCCTGGCTCCCCACACACGGCGTGGGGGTACGGGGCACAGGATGCCGCGCGCTGAGGCGTGTCAGCCCACCTCCTCTTGACCATTCGCACCGCCACTCACCCTCTCATTCTCCCTCGCGCATAAGAACGCTACACAAGGCATGTGTGCCCCCCTCATGCACACGCTGAGGCACACGAACGCTGAGACACTTGACCACTTCTCTCCTCCACTACCACTCCGCTCAAGCCTCTGTGTTAGAGAGGAGATCGGTAAGTACTTCAATGGAACCGTTTGGTGCAGTAGCGGCGCCAGCAGATGCAGCCAAGCGAGAGGGGAGCAGCGGTACACCATCACGAGCGTAGGAGTTCCTCCAGTGGGAGGAGTCCACGCTGGGACTGGTGCAGTTGCTGCTTCGAAAGACCGCTGTCGTCGTCTTCCCCCTCATCGTCGAAGACTCCTTGTCAGCACTGTACGTGATCTGCGGGCGAGAGCGAGTCGACGTGCCGGAGCGCACGCTCTGCTGCGCCACAGAGCGGGTTGCAGACCTGCGGCGCCCCGGGGAGCCGTTCAACATGGAAAAGAACGGCGACCGGCCTTGCGTGGAACCGGCAGGCGACAGAGAACGCCGATCTCCGCCAGCGCTGGTACCAACGAGCAAGTGCATTGGGTGGCCACCGGAGCCTGTAGTACTGGACTGGCGGTAGAGCGGCGACGCTGCAGAGGTGCGACGGGACGACTCACGCTGGTTCCCCTCGCGGGTCGCAGTGGTGACGGAGCGCAGCAACGAGGTAGACGGGCGCCGCTGTATGGACGGGCGCCGAGGACCGCCTGTCGATCCCGAGCGGCCAAGAGGGCGTGGTTGCGAAGTGCCGCCGGCCTGGCCGCTGGAGGCAACGGAGCCACGGCTGCTGCGCCGTTTGCACGAGCTGTGCTTGTCGGTGGCTGGTCGCGTCCACGGAGAGAGGCCGCTACCGCGACGACTCGGTGTTGCCTCGGTGTTCTTGGTGTGGTCGGCGCTGCCTGCTCGAGAAGCAGTCGAGCCAGGTTCACCCCGCGCACGGGAATCGCGCGTGGTTGGTTGGCGAAGGTCTCTCGTGGTGCTTAGCGGGCGGTTCACCTTAACATCCAGCTGGGACGCCCGCAGCGACGAAGCGGACGGTTGCGGTCCTGTGCCGGTGCGTGCCCCCTCCTCCCACCCGCCAGTGCCGTGACTGTGGTGCCGGTGAGCGTGAGTGCTGCGAGTTTGCTCCGCTGAAAGCGGCTTCGAAGTGGCGTTGTCGCTGTCTTTACTCGGACTAACCTGCAGGCTGTGCGCATTCACATATCGAATGGCGCTCATCTTGGGACCCGCCGGGGTTGTGTCCGGCGCCTGTGTCTGCCAGTACGGCCGCAAAGGTGTTCTGTGGCCTCCCACATCGCTCATGTTGTGACTGTCTTTGTGGGTCGCACGACTCGGCCGACGCTGCTGCTGCTGCCTTCGCGGCGCCGTCGCTGAATCGAGACCTCCCATCGCGACCGGCTGAAGAGCCTGAGGAAGACCTGTCGCCATCATTCCCATGCAACTCATCCCCGAGTACAGCAGCACCTGGTCCGCGAGCTTGTGCTCCAGCAGGCGAATGCGCTCATCCTTCATGTCCAGTTCATGCTGCTTCGTCTCCATGTTGCGCGACAACTCACCCAGACGTGCCTCGAGCACTTCAATACGCTTTGACGCCACATCTGCATTTACCTGCGGTGTCGAAGACGAGTAAGTCGCTCCAGCACAATCAGCACCAGCGCTGGGGGCGACCGAGTTGGAAGACGCAGACGCGCCGTGGAAAGCGGTCGCGGCAACCGCCATCTCGCGCGACAAGCGCGCATTCTCCTGGCGCAGACGATCTACTTCGCGATTCAGAGTAGTAATGTGGTTCTCTGCGTCGATGTTGTTGCGTTTCTCAGCCGCCAGCTCTACTTGCAGTGCAACGAGGGAAGATTCAACGCGAGCAATGCTGCCACGCCGGTCCCTTCGTGCCGCCCCCAGGGATACTGACAAGGGTGATGTGAAACCAATGGACTTACAAGGCTGCGTCGAGCTGGGCCGCCCCTGCGAGAACCGTCTCGACGCGCTTGAGTCACTGCCTGCATGCCAGCGAAGATCGCCCACCCTGCTGGCGGAACGACTGGTACGACACACACGACTGCTGCCTGAGTGGCGGCGAGCTGCAGAAGCAGTGGTAGACGTGGAGAAGGAGCTGTTGCGGCTGAGCGACGCACCGCCGTGACCAGCCTTGAAGATGGCATCAGGGGAACGTTGCGGGTGTTCGGGGCGATGACGGAAATCATCCTCGCTCTCAAGGCAGTGTAGGTTGGCATGGTGACGACGGCTGCTTCCATCGCTGCTGCTGCCGCTGTTGGCACCATCCCTGTGGCCCGGCCCACAATGTTTGTACTTCTTCTGCTGCTCGGAATGGTTGTGTGGTGCAATGAGAGAAGCCTGAGACGGTGATACGAAGGTTTGAGGCACGTCGGAGGATGCTGAGTTCCTCAGTGCGTCACCCTTGGGCTGCTGCCGTCCGCACTCACGGGCACGCGATGTCTTGCGGTCATCGCTGTTCGATGTGTCGCTGGGTGGTGGAATAGATGACAGAAGTGCCGCTCCATCCCCGTGAGAAACACCAGGAGCGACAGGGTAGTACTCCGGACTGTCAAGCAGGTCTGCAAGATCTTTTTCCGTGTTAGGCCCTGTGGCAGCCGCAGCAACCGCTGTCCGTCTCGCATCATCAGGGTCTGAGGAGCTGCAGCTTCTCCTCCCTCTATCGTACCCGCCGCGGTCGCGGGCCTCCTGTCTCATGCACTCGAGGAATATGCGCTGAGACATGCGTGTGGGGCGAGCCGAAAAGCGACTCTTGAAGAATGCCAGAAAGGAGGGGGGGACTGCGCCACTGTGCGGCCCTGCGGCAATGCGAAGTGGCCCCTTGGCGCGACGTGGAACGTCACGTCTCCTAACGTCGCTTTCCCCTTGGTTGACAGGCTCAGTGCAGCGCGGCCCACTGTCTCCCCACACGGTAGCGCCACACCCGTGCTGCTGAGCGTGGCCCTCGCCTTTGTTGTTTTTCTATGCCCTTCGGTTAGTCTGCGAAGGTGAGAGGCGGTAGGGGAGGCAGGCGTGTGCTCGAGTCCGTGTGGCACGGTGAGAATGTAAGCAAGAGAGAGAGAGAGCCCAGGCGTAATACGCCGAAGAGACGGTGGTGGGGGTGTAAGACTACGATGCCTACGAGTGTCAGTGTGTACGTTGGTGTGGTATGCCTCGATAATGATGGTTGTGCTGGGCCGCAAACATGTCGGCCAAGTGAGTCACACACGTGAGGAGGGAGAAAGAGGGAGAAGAAGGCGGGCAGCGACGCAATAACGAATGAGAGCGAGAAACGTTCAAGGGTGCAGAGACCAGCGAGGTGCACATCGGTGCAAGTGGTCGAGGAGAGTCACCGTCGTCGCTCGCCATGCTGACGTCCTCGGTTGTGCCTCCACTTACCCTCCCTCACCCACCCCCGCTATGAGCGCGTACAGGGGGGAAAGCGAGCAGCGAAATAACCATTGAAGGATACGGAGCGACAGGCTGAAGAGCATTGAAGCACAGGGTGGGAGAAGGGAGGCCGCCGGTGCGCCACGGCGCTGTTCTCATCTTCTTCTGACTTATGTCTTTCGTTTCCGGCTCAGCACATCCACCGATGCAACTCGTCAAGGAAAAGGAGACAACAAACAAAAAAAAAAGAACAGGGCAGGGGAGGCGGGGGCGGGGAGGGGTACCCACCGCAGCGACAAGCGCGCCAACATAAAAAGAACAACACTGACGATGGGGTGTATGGGGAAGGGGGAGAAGAAGCCCCTCAGAGTATCCGCTGCTTGAGGTGCGCTCATAAACACACACACACGTGCGCGCGCATTACAGCTGGCAGTACCCCCCACGCACGTGTGCTCTTGCCTGTGTGTGCCGTGCACTATGGCACATGGTCTCCCTCTCCCTCCCCCTTCTCTCTCTCTCCCCCCCCCCGTCATTAGATAGTGCGGGCGCATACGCGGGTGCCGTCGAGGCACAGGCATGCCGGCGCCTAGAGAGGTTGAAGGTGAAGCGAGAAGAGAGACCAGCACACGGAGGAAGAAAGACAAAGCAGCAAAGATGGAAAGGGTCGAACACACAGAGAGAGAGGGTGGGGGGGTGGGGGTGGGGGGAAGAGAAGCACACCAACAGCCGACTGTTGGCACGCCGATCGCTTTCTTCCCCTTCCCCCAAACCACCACGACCTGTTTGCCTCTCGCTGGCTTCTGCTCTATAACCCGTGAAGGGGCACAACGGCGAGACCCACACTAACAGCAGCAGCAGCAGCACAAAGAAAATAAAAACACGGGAGAGCACCGAGAAGGAGAAGAGAGGCACGTAGTGCCCGGCACAGCGAATCAACACACAGCCACAGCCACACAAAATTGCAAGACGAAGTGAGAAAAACGAGAGGCAGAGGAAAAGGCGTGCGCTTCAGTCAAGTCCCACATCCCCTGTGGGGCGGTGGCCGGGGCGGCTCCACCGCCGCTCATGGTGGACGACAACGGGAAGAAATGCAAAGCAAAAGAGGCGAGCCTGACGAAGACATGCGAGAGGGAACACACGGAAGCGCAAGAGAGAAGCACTGCGGGGGAAGAGAGGAAAGAAGTGAAGCGAAATATGAAAGACGAGAGAAGGAATGAGCAAATGGGGAAAGACAGCGTTGGGAGGGAGGGAGGGCGGCTTGGGGATGGTAAAGTCTGCTCGCTGCCGTAGACACATGTGCATACCTGCATCGAGGAACGGCCAGAAAGAACAAGTAGGTTGACAGGAGTTGCTTGTAGTGGGGGCCGTGGAGGGGGTGGCGAGAAATGGAAGCTACCAGCACTGAGGGAAAGGGGGAGGGGAGGAGGGACGACCACACACGCGTGTGCGTGCGTCTGCGCCCCGACGCGAAGACGCCCAGACCCAAAACGTGCAGCTGGAGAAGAGAGAAAAAGCGCAACAGTGGCGATGAGAAGCGGATGAAAAGAGTGAAAAGACGTCAGTTGAAAGAATACCCACACGAAGTCATAAGAGAGGAACGCAACAGTGGTGGCAGCGGCAGCGGGGGGATGTGGGGTTGGGGGGAGCATAGAAGCGTGGCGACACACGGCCCACGGAAGCAAACAGAGGTATGAGGAAAGGCAGTGGAGAGAGTACAAGAAGAGGTGGCAAGAGAAAGAGAGAGAGAAGCGCTTCGCCATGATGCGCACACAGCCCCAGACAACTCTAAACCGACAAAAGGGGGGGCATTCGAGACTCGAAAGCGCTACGCCACAGAGAAGAAAAACGTAACGAGCTGAGAGAGAGTCGGGCGGGAAAGTGCTGAGAAAAAAGGGGAAGGGGAAGGGGGACACGCTGCCCTCGTTCAGACGTGCGTACGCACATCGTGTGTGTGTATGGGGGGGGGGGGGGGGGGAGGGTATGTGTGCATACACGACACATGTATATGGGCCTCCCCCTCCCCTTTCCTTCCCTCCTTCCTTCCTTCGCTACCGCGTGAGAGAGGGTGAGAGCGAATGAAAAGTAAAGTCGCACCGATGCCCTGAGCGAGTCATCATCATCATCTTCGTCTCACTTGATCCAACTTCTGGGCGGTGTCTGCGATCGTGCCGCATACACCGAGGCCATACCAGCAGGAATAGGGCGCCTCTTTTCTGCGAGAAAATCAACGTGTGTCTATGCGGTGTCGACGCTCGAATGAGAATGCGAGGAAACCTCCCTCACTGGGTGGAAACACGAAAGGGGGTCGGAGGGGGCCTTCCTGTGAAGGTGCGGACAGCGGGACCAGAACGAGGGAGAAGGGGGCCACAAGGGGGGAGAGGGGGTCGCAGGGGTCTTTTCTCAGGGGAAATGCAAAAAAAAAAATGCGGAAAGTACGGGCTGACAGGCGGTACTCCGCAAAATAGAAAAGTGGCGCGCCCATTTTGGCCAAACACACCTCCGACCGTCCCGCCCGATTTCTCGTCGCACACCGCCGAATGCCTGGAGAACAAGACGCGCACTGATTCGACACCACGAGGGCAAACAAAGGAAAGAGACAAATGCTCGTGTTGGGGAGTTCATCTTCTCCGCAGGTCCTGACGCACTCGCTTACGGGCGTCGGAAGGAGAGAAGGGTAAGGAGTTGAAAAGAACAAGAGCAAGAGTGAGCGAGTCTCCAGCGCTCTCTTGGCTAAGGCACGGCCTTCCCATCAAATAAATACATTCACGCATACAACGCCGTGAAACAGCGAGAAAGGCACCGGCCCCAGGAGCCCTCACGCACACGCACACACACCCACAAAAAGAGAGAGAGAGAAAGAGAGAGATCAGAAGAGGCCGCCGTAAGCCGGAGAAATGAAAGGAGAAGAAGCAGCGGGAGAGCGGCAGAGGGGGGTAGAGAAAGAGAAGAAGGCAGTAGAGGAGTGTTTGGCTAAGAGACGAAAGAGGCGGCACGAAGGAGCAAGTGAATTCGAAACCAACAATCAAAGCAAAGCAAAGCAAAGCACGACAGCAAAGGACAGCCCGTTGTTGGACAAGAGCGCTATCAGCAGCATCGCCGTCAGCAACCAGAACGCCTCCGCAGCAAGAGCACCGTACTCTAGAAGCACCAAAGCAGCAGCAGCAGCAGCAGTAGACAAAATGAGAATGGGAAAACAGGGAAAAGAACGGGAAGGGAACGAAGGACGACTGGACAAGGCAAGCACAGATGCAAGGAGAGAGACGTGCTTTCCGACGCACTGCACCCCAACGTGCACACGTTGCCGCCAACCCCTTTGAAGGCGCGTCCTGCCCACCCAGCCGTTGCAGCTGGGCACATCGCGGAGGCAGGCGAAAGAAGAAACGCACACGAGGGAAAGAAAAGGAAAAGAGTCGAAGCTAAGAAGCACTTGGAGAAAAAGGAGACATGCACGCCCACACGGAGTGAGGAGAGAGTGAGCGGGAGAAAGAGCAGAGAAAGAAAGCAAAAGACACAAGGATGACGGCGAGGCCGCACGCGTGACCATACACGTGTATCAGTCTCATCCCCGCCCCCGTCAGCATCACCGTTACGCGTAGGACAGAGGGGGGGTCTTCTGAGAAGGAGAGAAGAGCAAAAGAGAAAAGGCAAAGAGAAGCACACGTGATTCGCTGTCCTCACAACAGGAACACCAGTAGACCTTGCGCGGCTGACACGACGGCCTCGGCGGTCATGACGGCGTAGAGTCGCACGCCATCTTTGGGGGATTGTGGCAGCGGTGGGGAGCTGGCGTCGCTGCTGCTGGTGGTGCTGCTGCTGGCATGGAAATGGTGGGTGGCTACCGCGGCGGTTCTATCCCCCCACGACATGTACTGGTGCGCTGTTGACTCTCGGGTAATGCAAACGTCACCCTTGAATAAGCACGGCGAAGACACGCTGCGCCACTCCACTGTCCCTGTGGGGGAAGTCGAGGCAGCTCCACGGGCAGCAGGAGGGACGAACGCGGTGGGGTCCGTAGAGGCGTCGTCACTGGTCGCCGTAGCGCTCTCGCCGTTCCCCGATCTGCGCTTCTGCTTGAGAAGACGACGTGTGTGACGGCTGCAGCGGACTTTGCGCGCTGATGAGTGATCGCCCAGCACGAGACGTAGCTGCGGGTACCAGTGGTTCTTCAAGTCTTGCCACACATAATCACACACCTGGTGCAGCCCCTTGAGCGCGCGCTGCGAGCCGCTGGCACACACAATACAGGCCTGCGACCAAAACCACGACGACTCTACCGTGAAGATGGAGAACAAGGCAGCTGAGGCGCCATCGGAAGTTGACGTTGCGGCCGTCGCCACCGAAGAAAAAGCGGTGCCGGCCATAGTCGAGGGCAGGAGAGGTATGGCCAGGAATGACGAGGATATGAAGGACATGCGTCGGGAGATCCATGCAGCTGCCTTTCGCTGTTCGCACTGTCTACTCTGTGCGGCCGCGCTTCCGGGACTACCAATATCCGGGAGGTGCAGTGCTTCGCTTTCCTGCCCATTCTCCTCGCAGCTGCAGGGATGCTGCTGACAGTCACACAGCGACACCAAAGGCTTCAGCAGCCACGCGGGCAGCAGTGCTGACTGCTCGCGCGCGCCCCTCTGTCCCCCGCTAGCCCCAGCATTAGGTCGTGGCGATGGTAACGTGGATGACGGTCTAGTAAACTCCAGCTGACTTTCCAGCACCATTGCCACAGCAGCCTCCCGGGCCTCCCTTAGTGCCGCCTCCTCGCCGAGCCGTCGAATGTCGTCCTCCGACACCACAGGCGCGCCTTGAGATGGCGACGGAAGTGTCGACGCGATCGAGGCCACTGCAGCGTGCTCGCTGGAGGTGCTGGTATCCGCCAAGGTTGGCGTCCACACACCTGCCCACCAGGGCTCACCCATGCACTGCTCACCGTCGCTAGTCAGGGACGTGGTGGTAACACTGATGACGTGAGGAATGAGGATGGTATTCGCCGTGGTGCCCATTGGCGACCCGGATCTTGTCGCACCGATGCTGTAGGCCGTCTGCTCTGTGGCACCCTCGTAAGAGGAGTGCGGCACGGCAATGTTGTGTGGTGCCAGAGGCAACGAACTCGGCAGTGAATCCACCCTCGACGTTCCCGCTACCACCGCGCTGGCGTGTAAGGAGTTGTGGGCGTCATCGTGATGCTTGTAGACACCGATTGGGTCAGAAGGGATGGTCTCAGTGGCGGAGGTGACGAGAATGCAATCGTCGTTGGGGATGTTCGTCGTCGTCGTCGTCGCGGCCAGCTCCGGGCACGGCACGGTGAGGGCCACAGGCAGGTGGGTCTGAGAGGTAGTGGAGAGAAGGGACCACATCGTTGACACACCGCGGGCCAGGGAGCAACGCCCCTCTGCCAGCCCGGCAAGGCCAAACCGGCGGCGGCAGCGCCCCTTCGGGGGGGAGGCAGCGCCGCCGAACGCGTCCCCCGACGCGGTGTCGTCTGCGGTGCGACTATTCCTATCGTCAAACAGCGGCAGAAGCGCAACAGGCGGCGGCGCAGAGGCAGCCGCGGTTTCTCCCGTCGCTGCCGGCGCGTGTAGAGAGTGACGCCCGTCACCGTCGTGGTCCGCAGGGACCTGCTCACAGACGAGTAAGCTGCCGGGCTCGCTGTGCGAGGATCCTGAAGCCACTGCGAGGCTCCCGCCCACATCCAGGTCCAGAAACTCCCAGCTGCTGCTGTTTTTTGGAAGCGGTGCCGCGCCAAGCCCAGCATCTGCACAGAACTCATACATCGGAGCCGTCTTCTCGCGCTCCACTGGGCTCCTTTGCGGCAACGTCGACTCCTGCGCCGTCGTTACTGCAGTTCCACACACACCCGACATTGGCTGCGATGCGTGCCGTGGATCTGGGTGGATGTGGGTGTGAGCCTGCCCAGAAACCCTGGGGTCAGTAAGGCAAGAGGGCAAACCAGGGATGTTCGCCCTGCGTGCGCGGGTCCACACGTGTGAAGAGCTGATTTCACCTCGGCGCTGCGTGTGAGGACACTGGCGTCACCAACGGGGAAGAAAGGTGCGGAAGGGGCAGGAGAAGAGGTCGAACCACAAACAAGGATGGAGACTGTAGAATCGGATGCACACGTGACCAGAAGTAAGGCGTCGACATCAGCGCCGATTCAAGAGAGGGGCAGGCTCGGTGTGGCAGAAACCGCAGAAGATGAGGGAACCACTCGCGGATGCGTGTGTGTAGTAGCCCTGAAGAGAAGAAAGAGGTGAATGATGAGGTGGAGTGGGGGTTAGGAGGAGAGGGACGTGTGGACGGCGGTAGCAACACATGTGTGACTGACGAGGTGAGAGCGGCAATCAAACACAGCCAGGGCTAATGAAAAGCTATAGTTCAGCACGAGAAGGAGAAGTAGGCGGCAAGCAGACCAAAGAGAGGGTACCGGCGTGTATCTGTATGTGCCTGTGTAGGTAGAAGGGCGAATACTCTCTTGCACTCGATCTTGTGACATCAGAGGGGAGAGGGGGAGAAGAAGGCAGTTCACTGAGTTGATTGGGCGCCATCCCGCTTTCCGAGCTGGCGATGGGCCAGACGTCGCCAGGTAGGGGGGGGGGCAGACAGACATGGGTGTTTCAGCTCTCACAGAACGGCCGCCTCTCTCCTCGATGGCGTCCGCAAGCGTGCAGAGACCGCCCCTGCCCTTGTCCATCATGGCCCTACCCGGTGGCTGACATGATGAGGGCTGGTTGGGGGGTTGGACTGTCTTGAACCCATCGACAAGGTAGTACCACCAGTTAGCATCCTCCCCAACAGAAGAGGGAGGAAAGAGAGCTACGACGCACCAGCCACGTACATCTCGCACGACGTGGGCCAGAGGCCACTCGAGAGAAACTAGCAGAGGCCACCTCCAATCCCGAGAGGGTAGAACCCTCTTTCACGCGAGGAGGAGAGGGAGGAGCGAGAAGGCAGAGAGGAGAAACCCAATCGATCAGCATGACTAACGTGTGGTGGAGAGCAACTGGAAGGAAAGGAGGGAAGGGAGATGCATGCGCGTGGCTCCCAGAGCGTCGAGAGGTAACAGCTCCACTCGCTGGACACCATCTCGTCGACACCAACTTTTTTCCCCTTCAGTGCGAAGGGCGCTCAGCTGATCGCACGTCTCAGCTCTGTGGGGGGGGGAGGAGGAGAAGCGGAATTCGTCATTGGCCACCGCGCCTCACCATGTATGGAAATATGCGTAAAGTCGGATACGTGTGGTGAATTGCCTTTGTGCGTGTGAGGGCGTGTAGGTGGGGAGGGGAGGGTTGTCCAAGACGGAGACAGCCGCCCTCGCGACGGCGACGGCCCGTCCCCATCTGGACTGCGGCGGCTGTGACTGTGCACACTCGACATGTCCATCGATAGCAACGTCACAGCACATCGTCGCCCAGCGCGGCGGGGGCAAAATGCCTGTCCATGAGGCCGTGATGGGGGGCAGTGGCGCTGCGACTGGCACCAGAGGCACCCGTCCTCGTCCTAGCCATTCTTCTCCGCGGCTGTCGATAGAGGCTGACCCCCTGCCGCGTGACGTCTTCATCACCTCGCTCAATCTCCTCATGCAAGCCGCGCACCTGCTCCCGCAGCCGCTGCCCTTCTGAGGGGTGCGACTGCAGGTCACGGCTGGGGCGACGGAGCGCAGCTGTCACACGACGCGGCTCCTCCACTGCCTCATCAGATGACGCCCCGGAGGAAATGAACGCCTGCCGCGCACCCCCATCACATGAGTCTCCATCACAGGAAAAAGATGAAGAGAGGGGCCGCAGCTGTGCGCCTCTGTACGGATGCGAAGACGTTGCGGAGAGAATGACCGGGTGGGCAGATGATGGTGCTGTTCGGATGGTCGTGCGGAACGGAGTTGCCCCGACGGCAGCAGCAGCCGCAGGAGGAGCAGCGGCATTCACACTCATCCACGAAGCGGGGAGCAGCTCAGACGCCGCACCGGATGCAATGTGACTCACAGTAGTAGTCGAGCGCTGCCTTCGCCGTCGCACCCCCGCCCCAGGCGGCTGCAGCGCCGCCTCTCCCTTCACCGCAGTCACAGCGTAGCCACAGCCGCTACCGCTGGCCCCCGCTGCCTCTGCGCTCTCCGCGCTGTCGCTGAGGCTGTCCATGACGAACGAACCGGATTCGCTGTCGCTCGTCAGCGCTGCCCGCACCTCAGCCTGGAGGGACGATGACAGGAAGCTGCGCTCTATAGTGAATCGGCTCCGACTGCGCGAGGGTCGCTGTTGTGCCTCACGTAGTGGATATTCCGTGCTTGCCGTTGGCGCCGCTGCCGTATCGCCATAGAGGAGTGGAACGCGTCTGCCGGACCAGCGATGTGCACTCCTGCTGACTCCTGTGCCATCTACGTCTACGAGGGGCACTGAGCGGCATGCCTGTGGGGGCGGCGGCGACGTTGGCTCAGGTGGCCGTGGCGGCGAATGCTCAGAGAAGTTGCTATACTCTGATGTGGAAGCGTCACGGAAAGACTCGAGGGCGGCCTTCGCAGCCGCCGCTATCACACACTGTCGGGGCGACTTGACAGAGCTGCTTGACGCTCGAAGATCTCCACCTGCGTGCTCATCCTTCGCTGATACTGGCGGAAACACGGCGGCGGCCCTCTGCGTCACAAGCAGTTCCACCTCCGCCGCCTTCACAGCAGCCACCTGCGCCTCCAGTTGCCCCACGCGACGCCGCAACACGTCGCGCTCTGCCAGCACCGCACTGCGCTGAGCCGCCTCCGCCTCCAGTCGCGCAATCTCCTCCCGCAACTGCTGCCTCGACGACTCTCGCCATTGGAGCGCTTTCTTCGTCGCCTGGCGCAGCACTGCTGTCTCGCGTTGATAGGCACAAATCTCCTCTCCGACTGCCGCAAGCCACTGCGCTCGGAGTTGGGGCTGAGAGAATCGTCCTGAGGCCGTCTCGCCGTCCTGCCGGCCGCGCCCACCCCCGCTTTGGGTATCGCCACCGGCGGTCTCGTCGAGACTCGTATTAGCGTGCCTGCTCGCTGCTGGCGATGCCTCTCCCTCTTCCTCCTTTGCAGTGAGCGCGCGCTCTCCCTGCAGACACTCCACCTCCGCCTGTACGGCAGCCTCGGTCGCGGCCCAGGAAAGGGTGGGCTGCAGGTGCTTCTGCTCCTCTGCAGGAGCGGCAACAGAGGTGCTGGCGTTTGGAGAGCCGTCGTGATGTTGAGCGTCAGGGGCCAGCACCTGTGCATGCTGGGCCTGCAGGTGGCGAAGGGCCACGACGAGTACTGGTGGCTGCTTCTCCGGGAGAGGGGGCGGTGGCAGAAGAGGCGGGGCGGTAGAGCCGAGAGCCAGAGAAGACATGGACGAGCGCACGTCTCGGCTGACGTCTGTGATAGCTTTGCTCACGGTGACGGAAGCTGTGGTATGCTGAGAGACAGGCGCCAGATCGCCGCCACTAACCACGCTGGAGGCGATCGTCGTTGGCGCGCCGCCTCGTAGGGGAGACGGCGGCGGAGCATAAGGGGCGCGCGGTGCCCCGTTTGCCTCCACAGCGCCATTCTCTGACGCAGGGGGTCCTGTCAGTACGTCGAGGAAAGACGTGATAGGAGGTGCTGCCTGGGCAGGTGCCCTGCCTGCAATGCTGCTGGTGACCTCCATCGACCGAGGCACGACCGACAAGACGGCAGTTGGCTGGCTGAGGGGTCTTTCCACGTCCTCCAGAATGTAGTCGCCCCCTCTGTGAAGCACTAGTGAGGACCGCAACGGGGGCGCCGTAGCGAGCATCTGGTGGGAGTCTGCGGAGTTCTGTGCGTGCTGCACAGCCACTGCATAGCTGCATTCAATAGACAGAGTCGATGAGACTTGCCGCCTGTCTGAGCCGCTGCTGTCATTGGCCCCCATGGCTTGCTGCAACCAAGTCAGCGGAGGTAATACGCTCCCTGATGCCAATACGGCTTCCTGGAGGGAAATACACATGGTCAGCCCCTTCTCCTGCAGAGCCACCGCCACATCAGCGAGCACCATGTCTGCCGTTGTGGTATAGGGCACAACATCAACATCAATCTCGAGGCGCTCCACTGCAGAGGCCTCCGTGGGCGAGGAGGAGATTGTCTTCTGCGCAAGAGGGCTGATCACGTCCACAACGACCACCATTGCCATTGTGCCCGGATGCACCCTCGAGGCCGGCATGTGTGGTGGGGTGATGGGGGTGCCTGTAAGGGAGTCTGGATAAATCGGCTCTTTGCGCCTTCTGTCGAGGGAGCACTCCACATCCAGGAGGGAGGATCGAAAAGGGTCGCACCTACGATCGGCGCGTACGTGGCTGCGTAAGTGCTGATCCCCCTTCCGGTCTCAGAGAAGCAGGCAAGCGGAAACGCACGAGGGATGAAGAGGGCACAACGCAACTCTATGGGTGTGGAAGGCAGGCACGTCGTTCAACGCACCTCCAACAAATGGGGAGGAAATCGCGCGCTGCAGATGTGGGTGCGCATGGAGGGGTGTCACACGACACACGCACACTGCGAGGAGAAGAAAGTGCGAGAGGGGGAGAGGGCGACGCTGTGCGAAACATTCGAGTGCAGAAGGGATGTTAGTACGCAGAGGAAAAGGGGGGAGGGGGGCGAGGGGCACCACCGCGAAGACAGACACGTGTGCTTCGAGGCACACTCAGCCAGGCTGGAGTCCGCGAACGTGTGTGGAGTGTGAGTGGCCATGCCTGTACCATTGCGCAAAACTCCTCGTTGGAAGAGCGCACTCTGTGTGTCTGTGCGTGACGCTATCCCAGTGCCGTCAAAGGAGACCCAGTCAAGGTGGTCATGTGAGTCGCACGCTGATACATACCAGCACGCACACACACACACACACACACGCACACATACATACGCACCCAAGCCTCGAGTTTCTCCACCAGTGCTCGACTCAACACTTTTCGGGTGGGGAAGGGGGAGGGCTCCGTGTCGGCCACACGCCACCGCACGCTGCCCACTCATCTCTTTCGCTGCTTTGCTCCTGGGTGTCGGCGGCGTACGGTGCAGAGGACGCAAGTGACAGCCGGCACATACTCAGCACACGGAGTACAGGGGAAGGAAGGGCGGGGCGGAGGCACGCTCAGTTCGATGAAGCACTTGCGGGCACACGTCCGCCGTCACCTCACCCACCCACCCACCCCCCTTCTCCCATCACTCTAACAGCCGGTAGCAAAGGCGGCACTGTCGTTGCGATGGCGTAGCGGCTGCGTCAGCAACTCGCGTCGCTCCTCCTGCTCCCGTAACTCCTTCTCTAAACACTCGGTCAGCGTGGTCAGTCGCTCGCACTGCTGCTCCGCCTGCCAGTATACCTCTAGCCGCCTCTGCACTTCCATCTTGCGCTGCAAGAGAAACGTCAGCTCTGCATCAGGAAACGGCGTTGGCTGTGACACCTGGACCCCACACTCGTCTACGGCGGTAGGCTCAGCACGTGAATACAGCACAGCTGCCTTGTACTCGGCTAGCGCGGCAGCGTAGTCTCGCTGCGCTGTCGCCAGAGCGGTGCAGGCTGCGTCTTCCTCCGCCGCCAAAGTTGCACGCGCCTGCCGGTGAATGATCCCTCGCGCACGCAGGGCGCCCGTCATGGCACACGGATTATTCACTTCACTCGCCCTCTCCACTGTTGTGGTGGGCATCACCAGACCAACTGGCCCTGCAGCTGCAGCTGTGTTCGCTGCCGCTGCCTCCATCGAGTGGTTAGAGCGGCATTGCTGCGTGTCAAACACCATAGCGTGGGCACTGGGACCGTCGGCGTCTGCTGTAGCCTCGCACGACTCGTTAGGCAGCGAGGAACGGCTTGCCAGCGTCCAGGCCGAGGACACAGAAAGCACCGAAGAAGACGCGGGCATCCACGCGGTAGTAAGAGAACGTACCTCACCTTCGAAATCTCTCTTTGCTGGAGTTTTGGTGCTGTTCGATGAGGGGGGCGACTGCAGTGCCGTGTTGCCGGGCCTATCCGAATTTGGCACGACTGCCACTCGTGGCGCCAATGGCTCTGCATGAGTAAAGGCCTCGACAGCTGCCTCCTTCACACTGGCCTGGGCCGTGCCGCAGAATTCTGTAGCCACAGAGCTGAACGAAGAGCCATCCAGTGGCTCGACTTGCATATCAGCCGGTACCCGCACCTCGGCATACTGCCAAGGAGTTTGGTCGTGTGGGTGGTGCTTGCTAACCATGACGTGGTGGGGGTTGTATTGCCGCAGCACGACCATGGGCACCACAACACCCTTCAAGAAGGCGAACCTTAGCCCACTGGCCTTCTGGGCAAAAGCCTGGCCAGCCAGCATGTCAGCCGCATCGTGCTTGTAAGCCACCGTTGCGGTGGTCGAAGGGGCTGTGGTACTCTCGGACACGCCTGCTGGCCTCGCACCTCTCTTCTCCGCGCGCCGGTCTGAACGCCCGTTGCTGCACTCACGACTTTTGCGGACGGGGCGAGTGTCCTCAGCGTTGCGGTTGAAACGAGAAAGCAGAGACGAGTCTGAGGCCAAGGCTGACGACGACAACGACGACGACCGCATTGATGAGGAGAGCTGTTGTCTCGCCTGGCGACACCGCCTGCGCCGCTCTTCCTCGAAGACGGCGTGCGAGCGGAGACACGCTTCTGCTATGAACGGCGCTCGCAACACGGTCACCTCGTGGAAGTGATGCGTGCCGCCAACCCAGTGATATACGCCATCCTTGTCTTGCAGGCAGAGACAGAGCCCCTCGTCGCGCCAACGATCGGTCAGTGTAGCGGTACGTAAAGCTGGCGGCTGAGCTGCGCTGGTAGCACCCACGATGAGACCGCCATTGTAGCCCTTGCCATCACCAGTATCGCTGCTGCTGTCTGACATCAAAGCGCAGGGGTTTAGAGAACAATGTACACTGTCGACTCCGCTGATCTCGTGGTTGCGGTCATGACAGTTGTCGACGCACACTCGAGCGCACATACGCTTCTCCACCGTGTCCTGAACTTGCTGGAGGATCACCTTCACCGTTGTAGTCAACATCACCTGAATTGATAGCCACAGCAGCGACCTGTGACGCTTCAGCGGTGGAGCCGCCATGTGCTGTAGCCCTGGCGATCTAGACGACCTTGAGGCGGATATGTCGGGCGCAGACTGTTGCGGTCGTGGGGAGTTGAGATGGTCACCACTCCTCGAAGAGGCGGTGACTATCGCTGCAAGCGGGCGAGAATCGTGCGCCGTGGCAGCGGTGCACATTTTGTCTCCTCCCTGAGTTGGCGTGTCGCCACGTGCAGCGACCGACCTGATTGTTTGCTTCGACTCCTCGAAGAGTTGACTGAGCGAGGTGGGCTGGCGAGAGTGACACGCTTTCTTGGACATTTTGCTACCAGTAGATGATAACGCCGCTGCTTTCACTGTGCTATGCGCTGCTGATATCGACGGGGACGCCGCAAGCTTGCCTGAGCTTGTAGTAGTGGTACTGACTGTAGTTGTAGCGTCCGTCACGGCAGCAGCTTTCGACGAAGGCGCCATCGGTGTCGCCGACAGAGGCAGATCCGACTCGATGGCGACACAGACGCGCAGGATGATTGGCATGGGCGATCGAAAAAAGAGCTCAGTTTCTTCGCTCTATGGCGAGAAATGCGCGCACGCGGTGGCGCAGGACGTTTATGCATACGCGCGCCCCTCTCTCCCTCTGTAGGATGAGCAGAGACGGCCACCAGTGACGTGGCAAGCAGAGAAGCGCACGGCCAAAGAAGGAGCTGTTGGGTGTGCCAACACACTCAAATCTAACGCGACTTGCAGACACAGTTGTAGTGAGCCTGTACGTTGGTGTCCATAGGCGTGGTGAGGGGGGTGCAGAGGGGAGGGGGTGCTTGTCAATGCGCCGCCTCTCTCGCACACTGACAGGAGCGCTCAGTCCGCAGTGAAAGTACAACACACCAGAAACAGCGAAAGGGTGAACGGAAGAGGGACGGAGAGGAGGAGGAACCGCCAGACAGTGCGAGGCGTCACCGGGCGAAAGACTGCTGTGTGGAAGCAAGGCAGACGCGCGTCTGCACGCCAACGTATGCCACCAGCAGGCAGGGGGTCGACGACGGGGGGCTCTGCGTCTCAGCGATATTAATTCGCTTTCCCTTTGTGCTCCACGCGACTGCCTTTGGGCCGACACCCACCACGGGAGTGAAGGTTCACCGCCGTCTTACATCGCCTGATGTCGCCTGCCGCAACGTGAAGAAGAAGTGGGAAACCACGGCGGAGAAGGAAGGCAGAGACGGCAAAATGGAAACACACTGCATGCAGAGCGGGTGGGCGCGCACACCTACACACACACACACACACACGCCATTGCCTCACCTGCGCGCCCACCCGCTCTGCATGCACCCACGCACACGCCGTCACAGGTATGGCGACTCTGTGCACCCGCAACGCCCGCGCTCATTCAACGCCGCCTAAACATTCACGCAGACAACAATCATCGCCACAGCAGCCACTACAACTTCGCCGAGTCGGTCGCACCAAACGGCGCATCGGCGGCCGACCCGCTGTGAGTCGCGTAGTCCATCACTGTCATGGCCGTCTTCTCCAGCACAAACCCACGGATGTCGTCCACCTCGGACACGTTGCCATCGCGCCCAGAGCAGAAGGACGTGACCGCGTGCACCGACCACCCGGCATTGCGCACTACAGCGTTGCGCACAACGTAGGGCGGCTCCGCCGGATCTCTCGGGCCGCGAATCACTAGTGCGCCGCACAGCTCGAGGTCCTCCACGATGACACGCCCTTCCACCACCAAAGTGCTGCGCTGATCGATGTGCACCTTCTCCGGCGCAGGGAAGACGGTCGCGAGGTCGTCGAGGGAACCGCTCGAGGCGCACATCGCATCCAACACAATGATCGGGAAGAGGCGCACGCCAACAGCGCCGTTCGCCACCGTCACCTCTGTCTCTGAGCTGTAGAAGAGTGGCAAGCCAATGGCCTTGAGACGGCGCCGCTGCAGCTCGTAGAAGTCCGCCTCGCCAGTGGTCGCGCAGTAGGGCCGGTTGCCCTGGGCCACAAGCAGCGCCGCGCTCTCCAACGAGTTCTTCACGGGCTGGTAGGAGAATCGCTCGAAGATGGTGCCGCCGACGCGGTAGTCGTCCTCGGAGAAGAGCAGTGCGATATCCTGCATAAGCGACTCGATGCGCGCCGGATTCCTGAAGGAGCGTCGCGTCTCGTCTGAGTATTTGGGGTTGATGAACTCCGGCACGGTACCGTGCGACTCCCGCAGTCGGTCCGCGTAGCTAGAGAGCTTCAACACGAGGGTGTTGATGCTACCGGGGAACGGGGAGAAGTCAGTGGGCCTACCGACTTCATCACCGCCATCGTTGCTAAGCGTGCGCGAGACCTCGGCAAAGACGTTGTACTCCACGTTCGCGACCAGCCACGGGTCGCCGTTATTCTTCTTGATTCGGCACAGCAGCCCTATCGACTCCGTCGGTACACGAGGGATGCAGGTAAAGTTCATGTCGAGTGAGTGCTCGGCGCTCAAGGCAAGGCTAATGGGGATTGTGACCGTAGCGCCAACGTTGGTATCCTGTATGAAGACAATGGACTCGTAGCCGGCCGCCAGCCAGGCGTTCACGAGGGACTGCGCGGGCTCGGTACCGTCACTGGAATCCGACACCGCGAGACCCTTCACGGTTGCATTGTAGATGAGGGAGTGCACGTCGCCGTGGCCGTGAGGCTTGCGCAGCAGCTTCCCCTCATCGTCTAGGGCGAGGTGCGCGGCGCTGTCAGCGAAGCAGAAAACCTGCCCCTGCTTTAGCACCTGCAAGTTGGGCATCTCCAAGTTCAACTCGCACAGGAGCTGCAGCGTCCGGTCGTGCGTGTCGTCAGAGGTCATGATGGCAAACGGCACCTCCTTTCCTCCCACCTGCTGTGCCCACTGGAGGTAGTAGGCGAGGTACGTTGTGTTCGTCGCCGTCTCCACCGGCAAGCCCACCTTGATGCTCGAGTAGCCCAGCCGCTCCCCCAGACCGCCAGCCACCAGCACGAACACCGTCTTGCGCAGCATCGCGGTGCCGGCGTTCTCCAGCGCCGTCATCTCCGCTGTGCGACGGTGCAGTGACGGCGCTTCAAAGATGAGAGGCGGCATCTCCAGCGCCGCAAAGTCGACCTCGCCACTCTCACGCCCCAGTAGCGCCTGCCCATTGCGGATGTACTGAGTAATACCGCCGTGATACACGTTTGAGAACATGTATAGATCCATGAGAAGAGCGATCTGCCTCTCGCTACACTCATCCATGGTATCCGGCCATCCTTCGAAGAGATGGCCCTGATCCAGACCAGGTGCACAGAGCTCCTCGCGCAACGCCTGCAGGTGCGAATTTGACGGGTTCGACATGGGACCGTGTAGAGAGACAGGGAAAAAATGGAGAGTGCTCAAGAGAAAGAAGAGGAGTGGCGATAACGACAGCGTAAATATATATGGGAGAAATAGAGCGAGGCAGTGATGATGACACGGTGAGGGCTCAGTCCAAAGGGGGACGATGGGGGAGGGTGAGATGAAGGAGAGCGAACAAATGAGGCAAAGAAGTGAGGGAGAGGGGTGGGGCGTGGTGGATGCTTCACTGCTGCTGCTCTTCCCCCTTTGTACTCGTGCCTCGGTCTCTGAGGGAGGGAGGGAGGGAGGGGGGGTGTCGTCGTCGTCGTGTCTGGTTAGGAGAAGAGGGGGCGCATTAATACGTGATGGCATGCGCCGACACGCGCCGGATCCACACCCGAAGAGAGGAGCAGCAGAGAGGGAGGAGAGAGCCTCAAGAGTCAGTAGTGCAGAAAGGGCCAGTCTAAGCTGGAGCAGCACACGGGATCGTGTCACTTTCACGCGACGTCTCTGCGCATCAATCGGCAGAGGTGGGAAGGGGGGCGGCGTGTCTCCGCGTAGGGGCATGAGGGGCGCGGTAAATGGGCGCCCTCGAGGAGAGGGAACGAGGGAGGGGGGGGAAGTACGCGAAACCAACAAGGACGCCACCAAATGAAAGTGACAGTGTTGCACGGCAACGCTGAGCAGCACGGGGCGCACACGCACAGAGGTGAGGGCAAAGGCTCTGCCACCGGACAAGAAGACGCGGCGCGCATGGCACAGGCGTTTTGGCTGTAGGGCGAGCGAGAAACAATGACAGGAAAGGAGATGGAGAAGAAGCGCTACCGAAGGAAGCGGCGAGGATGGCGCACGTGCACGCGCATACATTAAGAGAGGGCGCTGCCATCGAGCACACAAAGAACAAGCCAAGACGACCCTCTTCCGCCGCCGCCGCCTCCTCCTCCTCCTCTCTCCCACTTCCAGCCACCCTCGATCGGCAGCAGCTCCTCCACTAACGATTCGGTGGGTGGGTGTGGGTGTCTGGGTGTGCTGTCGCGTCCCGCTGCTTGAGTTTGCGCACTTTTCTACGACTTTTTGACCTTCGTTCGTTGCGTATGCGTCACGTGTGGTGTTACGTCGATCCCGATAGGCCGCACTGTCCGCAGCACCGCTCCTGGTAGGCGCACGCACACAGATCTCCTCCCGGACTCATAAATGGGCGTGACTACACCGCAGGGATGCCATAGCACGCAGCGTAGGCAGAGTGATCTGGGTCCATCAGGGGCGGCTCTGGTGGATGACAGCTGCTGAAGAGCGCCACGCACCGGTGCGGGTCGTATGGTGCACAGCACATGAAGCAGCGCCGGTTGCGCGAGAAGTTCAGGGAGAGACACACCGAACACTGCCAGTCCACGAAGGCCGTAAAGATGCGGTGGCGGCGCTGCCCGCTTCCTGCGCTGCGGCCCTTGGGAGTGACGGCGAGGCCCAGCACGAAGGCAAGCCAAATAACGGTGGCGCAGATGCAACACAGCTGAAGTAGGATTGGTCCGCTCCGCAGTAAGGGTCGCAGGGAGAAGGAGTGCCAGACCGTCGCCCCGGCCGTCAGTACACCCATCGCAGCGAGGCAAACGGCAAACTCGCCAAACAGCACGGCGGGAGTGGAGGCCTGGGCGCCAGCCGCGTTGTTCGCCGTCACGCAGGCATTCTCATTCTTGCAAGACTGATCAACGCCCCTTCTGTGGCGCGGGCGCCGCTGCGCTGCAACACGACCGCCGTACGGGAGCGCTGTCAGACACGGGATGGGCACGGCGTACGAATAGGTGCGCGGTCGCGACAGAGGCGGCACGATTTCAGCGAGAGAAAAACAAGCAATGGTGGTGCAGTCCCGCATATTGGTCGGCACCTCCTCCGCGGAGAGCGCCCTCAGGCCGCTGCCCTGAATGCGGAAGCCACGCATCATCGTAGTGGCGCTCCCTCTGACAGGCGGTGCTGTGCGGACGGGGGAGGCCCGCCGCGGCTTGGAAAAAGGAGCGGCTCTAGCCTCCTGACTCACCGCGGGGTTGGTTAAGTTTTCAGCCGTCGCAGTTGCTGGTGCAGCGCCAGTGGATGTAGCTGCTGGTCCCCTGGCGAGCTGTGCCGACTGCCCTTCGAAGACGTAGTGCGTGAAACGTAGTGTGTTCCGCTGCTTCTCCTCTGCCGTGTATATGCCACTGGCAGCGGCCACCAACCCCTGCAACGGCGGCAGGTTGGCGAATGGCAAGAGCACCGCCGCCAGGTGATCCTTGCCGTAGGCGCCAGTTCTGTCGACCACCCAGCGGTGCGGGAACGTATCCACCAGCTCGGCCGGAGGAGACGTCATCGCTGCACGCAGAGCCTCGGGCACGAGCTGACGGCTTGGCGGAGGCAAAATACAGAGCAGCTGGCAGAAAGGTGACGGTGGCTGCCCCTCTAGCTCAAGTGCTGCCAGCGTCGTCTGTACCTGCGGCCCTTGCGCACGTAGGAAATCAGCAATATCGAGGGCCAGCGGGGCGTGGTAGAACGGGTAGTACCACGCCCAGTTCACCTGCAGCGATACGGAGCTGTAGTAGCGCCATACAAACTGCAGCCCCTCCACATACGACCTGCACGCTGCCTGCGTCCCCGCCTCATCGCGCAGCGAGGTAGTGCGTACGTACACGTCGCGCCAGCAGCGGTGATCAGCAGCCGAGCACAGCTCCGGCGTTGCGGCCTCTTGTGGCGTCATTGTCCCCGACTGAATGGCAAACTGGCGAAAACGCACCGCCTCGACCGCCGCGTACGCGCGTAAGAGCCGCTCCAGTTGTGCCAGCTGGATTTCGCACTTCACGCCGGTCAGGTACCCGTATGGCAGCACGGCGCGGGTATACACATCCATCAACGTGTCCATGGCACTCTCCCCGCAGTAGACGCTGGGCAGGTGCGGTAGGAAGTCGTTGCCGAGCAGCATCCCGAGCACAATGAAGTCGTCCACAATCTTTGAGTTGCCAGTCGAGGTGCACGGGTGGAACGGCGGCGGCGGGGCCCTGGGCCGCGCCGTGGGCTTCTCGCCGCTCTTTCCATCGCCCTTGTTCGCGGTTGGGCTTGTCACCTTCGCAGCACCACTGTTGGTGCCGTCGATGTCGGCGCCACCTCCATCCTCTCCACCGCCGGCGCGGTTGTAGCGGTAGAAGCAGAACCCGTTGGCTGCCACGCAGTTGGCTGCGCACGTTAGCGGGTCGCCGCGGATCCGTATACAATTTTCCAAGCATAGCTGATACACCTCGGACACCAGAGACGACCCGACAACGTCGATGTCGAAGTATTCGTAGCTGATGCACGGCTTCACCACCATGTCAGCAATGTGCCGCGGCGATTCCGTCGCTAGCGTCATGGTCCCCGACGACGTCAACGAGCTCGCCACGAGCGCCTCTCGAGCCTGGGGTTTTTTCGCCTTCAGGGACACTTTCTTGGTCATCAACGTACCGCCAGCGGTGTCGAGCAGCAACGCCTGCTCATAGCTGGACTGGTTGTTGTCGCGCAGGATGACAACGCGCGGGATGTGAAGAGATAGTGAGAGGAAGATGAGGTCGGCGTCCAGTCCGGCGATGACATGACAGCCGCTGCCATTGAATCCGGGGAAGGCCGACTGGGTGCGCAGAAAGTCAACGAGCTTGTGCTCACCCTCGCCGGCAGTGTTCGAGTCCGAGAAGACGACGGTGAGGCCGGCCCAGTGTGCACAGGGGGCGTTGATGGTGGTCGATGACGACGGTGACGATCCAGCTTCGACCTCCGCACTATCGCCGCCGTCGTTCGCCTTTGGCGCCAACTTGCGATGGATGTAGTCCCGCACGGCAGCCGCCACGGCATCCATGAACACTGTGCCAGGGGAAATGCAGTTGCTGTCAAATCTAGCGGGTGGGGCGCACGCTGTCGGCTGCCTGCCGGCTTGGGCAGCAGAGCCGCATGCGGCCCCCTCGCCCTCACTTTCCACGGTTGGCAGAGCGGTCGGTGGCGCCACGGGCAGTCCATCAGCTCCCTCCCCCTCCCCAGTCGCCTCATCCCCCAGATCCGTCGTGGCACCACCGCCATACAGCACATCCTTCATGAGTGCCTGGCTCACATCCTCCAGCTCACGCTCCACCTCATCGAACTCTGCTTGCGTGAACTCCTCAAACGCCGCCACCATGGTCTCGCTGATCCCGCGGCTGTCGCCATGGAACGTCTTGTTTGTGTCGGCGAGCGGCACCGCCGCGCTCATGTACCGCCTCAGGCGCTGCTGATTCATCTTCGCACGTGGGGCGACGCCGTCGATAGCGATATAGAGGAGATGCTGTGGACGCACCGTCACGACGAGCGTTTCAATAGCGAGGCAGATGCTGCGCAACTTCCCCTCTTCCGTACGCAGGGCGACGGATGGGTCATGCTCGTTGTGGCAGCAGGGATGAATGAGCCCGTTGAGGTCAATGTAGAGTCCGTGCACGTCGCCAGGGCAGCGGGCCATCACCATGGATGGGTACTTCTTCCTCAACCACGCCGCGAACTTGGGAACGCCCATTGCTGCAAAGCCTGTGCCGTCAAAGACACGCTTTGGCACTAAGTGGGTAAATTGCGGACGAAAGGGCGGATCGATCCTGCCAGCCTCTTTGCCACGGACGCTCCAGTCGTTGGAGGAGAGAGAGCGAAGAGTTCGCAGTGCAGTGCAGCCAGCGCACTCACTGAGAGCGAAAAGAAAATGAAAAGTGCCAAAGCACTGCTGCAGACACACACACACACATACGTGAAGGGGAGAGGTGGAGTGGAGAGGCGGCGTCAGTGAGTCCGTGCGTAACCGAGGAAAGCGTGCGTGATTGAAGTCTGAAGGAATACATCGATAGTTCGAGTTGTGGAATGGGCCTCGAGGGAGAGCGCGCGCAGCGGGGAAAGGGATCTGAACGGGTGGCCTCGGTGCGGTGGAAGCGTGTGTCGGCGCTAGAGGGAAGAGGGGAGAGGAGCCGTGGCGGTGTGTCGCATAAGACGCGGTGTCTGTGCGCTCAGTAGCGCGCACTTTTGCTAAAGTGTGGTGAAGGCAGGGAAAACAGAAGAGGAAAACGAAGTAGAGCGTGAGCGGAGCGAGAGCACGCATAGACTGTGCGGACGCATACACAGAGAGAGAGAGAGAGAGGAAAAGGGGAGCGACACCTACTTCTCCGTGCACAGATTCATGTCAGAAATGCTGGCGCTGACCCGCCGCACGTCCAACATGACTGCAACCATCTACGTAAAGCGGCAGCGGCGTGCACGCACAGGTCAAGGTGCCGCAGGGACGAGGTCCACTCGTGAGATGCCGCAGACCGGCACTCCTGTCCACCCCCCCCCCTTTCCTTCGGCAAGCAGTGCAAAACACCTGACTTGGTGGTGCTGTTCGCTTTAATGGCTCTACCAGTACGCCTGTGCGCACAGGACTCGAGAGTGCGCCCCCGCTTTCTCCCTTCCCTCACTCTCTCTCTCCTATCTGGAGAGGAGCTGCATGCTAGGGCAGCAAGGGCGTACCCCTGCAGGAAAGAGGGCGATGAAGAGAGTGAGAGTTCGAAGAGACGGAGAGGTGTGCCACAGCTGAGAGCAGTGAGCAAGCAAAGGTGCACGCATGAAAACAAAAAGAAAACGCTGGAGACGCCGGTGTCAAACGATCCGAGTGTGCGCGAGTGATGTACATCCATTGCCTCTCTGGTGTATGGCGGTGCGAGAGGAGCGGCAGGAAATGAGAGCTTAGGGCGGCATGGTAAGAAAGGGAGCGAGGACATAGAGCTGTCTCCCTCTCAGCCCCTCCCCACCCCACCCCCGAGAGAGGCGCTGCAGCCCCCCTTCGGCACAAACCGCCCCCCCACACACACACACAGAAGTACATTCGTAAGCGAAGCGCATATTATCCTCACGCGTGTGTCAGTCACTCAATGGGTGCCCGTGTGGGCCCTACACATCGAGGAAACCGGCAGATAGGCACGCACGCAAGGCACACGTGCCAGCATCATCGCTGTTGCTCGCCTGCACCGGCAAGGGAAGGGAAGAAGAGGCAAATGAAAGGCGGCAGAAGAGTGAGAAGAGATGGATGAGTACACAGACACGCACAGGCACAGGCACACAACCAGTGACTGATACAGCGGCAGCGTGTGCCCCGCACCCCTCCCGAGCAGACACACCTAAGAATAAGAGGGAGGAGAATAGAAGAGAAAGAGAGTACGGCTAAGCGGACGAGGGAAACAAGAGCGTTCCACGCACACCTCGTCTCTCTCCCTCTCTCCCACGCCCACTCACGATATCACTAGACGCTCAACACGCACCCGTCATCGTCCGCGACGGACTGTGTCATTCTACGTCACCGACCACGGCGCCGCCAGCCTCAGTGATACGTGGGAGGCGAGTAGAGCAACTCGCGACATATCCGTAGCAACCTCTCCAACCCCTCCGTCCGATTCACCATGCTCCCCTCCCCTCCCATGGCATCAGCGGTGCTCTCCGACAACAAAACAAGCGCCTTGTCGCCCTCACCTCTGCATAGGTGGGCAGACTTCTTGTCCGTGTAGGCGAGGCCACTCCATGCAGCTGATGAGCTCAAATTGCCGCCACCCCTGCGCGACATCGGACTCGCTGGAAACTGTCAGAAGGCCAGCCACCGACGGAAGTGAACGACCTCCTTATGTATGCGCGCCTGCAGTTTCTTCAGCTTCAGTACCTCCTTGTTGAACTCCCGGGCCCGCACCTCTAACGCAGCCTTCACTTCTCTCAGCTGGAGAGCCTGTGCGCGATCGCTGTGCTGCTTGCAGGCTCGCATGTCAGCACGCCATACGTCACGGAGCCTATCTATCTCGCGCCGTCGGGCCTCCAGGTCGCGCCGGCGCGCCAGCACAGTCTGCTGCAAAGCCGCCAGACGCGCCGCATGATGCTGCACACGCGCAACCTCAGCATCGTCAATGGCACTGCCGTTCGCCGTCCCGCCAGAGTAGCTGGCGTGGCCGACAAGTGCCGCCATGAGCTGCTGCGCAGACGCAGCGGAGGTGCCAGTTGGAGGTCCTCCACCCCGTGCACCACCAGGGGCAGTCGCCCACGGCGCCGCTGCGGGAGATACGCCCACGCCTCCGCTTGGGTCGAGATATCGGCTACGCGCCCCCAGCGAAGCAACTGAGGACGACATGGCGCTTGCGTCAGGCCACAAGTGGTGAGGTTGCCGCTCTGGTGAGGGGATGAGAAGTGGCCGCTGCACGGAGAAGGCAGCGGGAGCGCCACCTCTGCCCAAGTGTCCGTCCATCAGAGACAGCTGCGGTGCCGGAGGAATCGGCATCCGTGACGCAGTAGAACTCATCATCATCGAGCCCGTGCCGCTGTCGTCGTGGTTTCGGGAAGGTCGCTGAAGTGGGGTAGTGTAGCCAGAGAGGTTTGTGAAAGTAGAGCCAATAGCCACTGAAGACGACGCCGGCGGTGGTGGCTGCTCTAGCACTGCCGCCGGTTGCCCCGGCAGTGTACTACCAGTCATCATGACTGAAGAAGGGGCAGGCGGCGGTAAAGAGGAAGTTGCGCTTGTCCCCGGGTTCCCATCACGCGGAGTGCTCACAGTGTGGTGCACTGAAGCCCCGCCACGTGTAGTCACAGTCGCCGCTGTAAAACAAGCCGGATGCGTGCCCGCAGCTTCAACGGCGCTGGATGTGTGGTGCGGAACACAGTACCCATTCAGTGCGCGCTCGTACGCCTCCATCTCGCGTTGGACGGCACCACGCAGCGCTCTAATAAGGGCCGTCCACCGCGCACGCAGAACCGCTTCCTCACCAGCTGCCTCCTCCTCCGTTATGTAGAGCTTGCTCGATGTTGGAAGTGTCGTCCTCGACGGCGAGGCGGAGGCGGTGTCTGGATGTGCGTAGGACGAGGACTCGCTTGCACCCTTTGCCAGCTGGCCCTGCTGCTGGAGGTGACGTTGCACTGCCCTCGCCTCTTCCTCGTGGCGCTCCAGTGTGCGTAGTTGTGCCAATGACTCCTCAAGGCAGACGATGTTCGCCTCCAGAGCACGGGTCTGGCGCTCGTGCTCGCCGTCTGCAGAGGCAATGGCATCCTCCAGGACCTGCAACTCTGACTGCAACCTCTCCAGCCTGCGCCCCTCGCCTGTTGCAGCCTCCACTGCTGCGGCTGTACCACAAGGCACCAGCAGTTCGGTTGGTTGCTTCTCGGACTCGGCAGTGGCAGCCTCCTTCAGCTCTGCCAAGGTCTTCTCGACCTCCCTCAGCCGTGATGACCTATACGCGTCCCTCCACGTCTCGAGGTCCCTCTCACGAGCTGCTTGAAGCGCCTGCGCCTCTTCGTCATACCGCTGCTGAGCCTCCTCGCGCACCTCAACGAGGCGTACCTTGACTAACTCCGCCTGCTCCTCTTCGCCAGGCATACACACAGCAACCATGCCTGACTGCAGAGTGGCAGTCGGCAGCGTCGGAATGGGCGGAAGCATTGGCATCTCCGCCGATGGCGCCGGATGATCGCGCAGCCACGCCTGCTTGCGAGCCGTGAGCTGCGCGGTGAACGAGGGCTGCTGGCGAGGATTAAAAATGCTGGACGCGGACGACGATGTCGACGACCCCAAGTTCTTCTCCAGCTGGGCCTTCATGGCCCGCACGACCTGATCGTGCTTCGTCTCCAGCTGCTTCATAGCCATGAAGTGTCGCATGTTCTCAGCCTCGCGTGCGCGCTGCTCCTGGTTGGCCGTGCGTCCGAGAGCTGCAATCGCCTCTGCAGAAACGCATGCAGAGACGTCCGCCGACGGGGTCGCAGTGAGAGGTCGGCCAGCCTTCTTGTTCTCTACCATGATCTGCGTTTCCTCCTCAAAGATTCTTGCAGCCCTGCAAGCCTCGTCTCTCAGCTTCTGGTCCTCTTCATCCAACTTTGCCTGGTCCGCAACACCGATGCCATGCGCGCTGAAGTCGTCTCCGGGACTGGTGAGGTCGACCGTAGGGCTAGACACTGCCGAAGAGGCAGGCAATGAACGACTCAGCGGCTGCTGTTGTTGCTGAGCCGCTCTCAGAGCTACCTCCTTCTCGCTCTTCTTCTTGGTGTACTCCTCTCGCAGCTGTGCTACCGCGGCTGCGCTTGCTTCTCTTGCCTTCGCCACCTCAGCGTCAGCCGCTGCCTGAGATGCGGCAACTGTGGCCTCGTCAGCGTCTGAGGACACGTCCGCTGCAGCGGCTGCCGCAGTGGCATTCGTCGTCGTCGTCGTCAATGCGGCAGCAGTGGCTCTTTCCTTGACAGTCAGATCCGCCTGCTTCGCCTCCACCGCTGCCTGCAGTGCGGCAAGCATTGCCTCGTTCTGCGCTCGGCGCTCCAGCACCTTCTTCCGAAACTCCGCCTCGGTCGCCTTCTCAGCCGCGGCGATGGCGTCGCTAGCGCGCAGTTGCGCCTCCGTCAGCTTCGATGCCTGCTCGCTCTTGAGATGGGCGAGGGCGACGTCGCTCTCCTTCTTCCTCGTCTCCAGCAGCTGCGCTACCTCAGCAGCGTTGCATGCCTCGAGTGCTTTTCTCAGCTCCTCCGGAGACTGCTGACAGGTTTTCAGAAGTGTCTGCTGCTTCGCCTCCACCTGCTGCTGCAGCTCTCGCACACGAGTGCCAACGTCGTGTAGACGGGTCTTCCAGCTCTCCTCGATCTGTTTTACCTCACGGACGATCTGCAGGCGACCCTGGGTGGCCGTACTAGCCGCTGGCGACGCGGCTACAGTTCCACCGGCTGTATCAGAGCCCTCCTGCTCCCAAGCGGCGTCAAGATCCTTCTGGAGCTTCGTCCGCGCCTCCGCCAGTCTCTGTCGCTCTGCGTCCGCCTTCTTGTCCAGTTCAATGCGCAGAACTTGAAGCTGTGCCTCGTTCCCCTCCTCCAGCCGCTTCCGCAGTACGGCCTCACGCTCTTTCATGCGAGACAAGCCAGTGTTTGCTGTGGCACGGCTCGCGCCGGGAGGAGGAGGGTGCGACGTGGTGGAGGACAGTGCCAAGATGGCCGACACGTCCGGTGGAGCTCGCAGCGCACTGGCGCCGTCGTTCATAGAGCTGCCGGGTATAGAAAGGCCCTTCCCTGGCGTAGTGCCGGTGGTGACCGCAGCTATGCCACCACCGCCGATGCCAGTGAGAGAGCCAGGTGTCCGGTTCGACGAGCCTGCCGCAGCAGGTCTCAAGAAGAAGGAGTCGGCGATGGCCTTGGTAGACCCCGTCACTGCGGCTGTCCGGCCGGTGTGGGGGGCGCCGCCAATGGTAACCTCCACGCTACTACCGCCGCCGCCACTGCCTCGCTTCGCGCGTTCGCTGACGACCTGATTCTTGTAGTGCTCATCCATTGGGTGGTCCCAGAGGCTCTCGCCACTTCGGAAGTTGAAGTAGTATACTTCGTTGTCGTCAGTCTGGCACGCACGCCAGCCATCCGGCAGTGCCGCTCGAAGCCCCTCCTTTGCGATCCACATCAGCTCCGGCTCCGTAGCGGGGTCAATGCCGATGTACTCAGCGTACTCCTCCAGCTCCCCTTCAGAAGCCTCGTAGTCCTGCCCGTAGTTACTGGGCAGGATGGTGGAGACAGTGCCGTCATCGCTGCGGAACACCTCACCCGCAGACGGGATATCATTCATACTCGTCCCCCCTCCCAGAACGAAGACAATGTTGTTCTCCGAAATGACACGAATAAGCGTACGCCTGTGCCTGTGTAGGTAGAAGGGCGAATACTCTCTTGCACTCGATCTTGTGACATCAGAGGGGAGAGGGGGAGAAGAAGGCAGTTCACTGAGTTGATTGGGCGCCATCCCGCTTTCCGAGCTGGCGATGGGCCAGACGTCGCCAGGTAGGGGGGGGGGGGGCAGACAGACATGGGTGTTTCAGCTCTCACAGAACGGCCGCCTCTCTCTTCGATGGCGTCCGCAAGCGTGCAGAGACCGCCCCTGCCCTTGTCCATCATGGCCCTACCCGGTGGCTGACATGATGAGGGCTGGTTGGGGGGGTTGGACTGTCTTGAACCCATCGGCAAGGTAGTACCACCAGTTAGCATCCTCCCCAACAGAAGAGGGAGGAAAGAGAGCTACGACGCACCAGCCACGTACATCTCGCACGACGTGGGCCAGAGGCCACTCGAGAGAAACTAGCAGAGGCCACCTCCAATCCCGAGAGGGTAGAACCCTCTTTCACGCGAGGAGGAGAGGGAGGAGCGAGAAGGCAGAGAGGAGAAACCCAATCGATCAGCATGACTAACGTGTGATGGAGAGCAACTGGAAGGAAAGGAGGGAAGGGAGATGCATGCGCGTGGCTCCCAGAGCGTCGAGAGGTAACAGCTCCACTCGCTGGACACCATCTCGTCGACACCAACTTTTTTCCCCTTCAGTGCGAAGGGCGCTCAGCTGATCGCACGTCTCAGCTCTGTGGGAGGGGGTGGGGGGAGGAGGAGAAGCGGAATTTGTCATCGACCACCGCGCTTCGCCACACCCTACACCGCCATGTGTGTATGGGCGCCTGCCTTCACTTATGCCCGCCATGCACTCAGGCTGTGCCCTTGTGAAAGCACCCGTGTGCAGAGAGAGAGAGGGAGAGGGAGAGGGAGAGCCTCTCTGGCACCGGAGAGAAGGAGGGAACGAAGGGCTGGATGCCACGAAACACGACACCGGCCATAATGGTGAGCAAGTCACCGCAGCGCCTTGCCTCGTCAGCCCAGAAGTACGTATGCCTTCTCACATCATCGCACCTCCTCTCCTACAGTCATTGATGCGTCTCGGCGCGCACCTGCCTCTGTGGGTTTATGTCGGCGGGCAAGGTGGTTAAGTGTTACACACAATGTGAACGGAGCCCAGTAAGACAGGGAGGGGAGGCAGCGCACGTCTCGCTCCAAAAGTCCCCCTGATTTCACAGCTCAAACACGCCCAACGACTGGGATAACGATGTCCCAGGGGTGGTAATCTTCGAATCCAGCGCGCGTGGCGCCGCATTAGGCTGCGCTCGCAACGCCGATACCTGTGCAGCGGCGCCAAACAGGAGTCGATGCTGCTGACTTGCCTTCAGCGCGGAACCGTGCAGTTCTTGTCGGCCCATAATGAGCGACGGGTCGTGTCGCGAGCTAGCTTGCAGCCGCTCCTGCTGGTTCCGATGGCGATGAGCATGGCCTTGCAGGCGGCCGATGAGGGCCTGCGTGCGGTGACGCGCGGCTGCAGGGAGCATCAGGTGAAGCCGCGCCAACCCACGTGGCGTGTCGCCGATGTTATGTGAAGACCACGGCTTGATCACTTCAACGCGCACGGGCCACGCCCACTGCGCCAGCGGTGTCGCCCATGACGGGGGGGCTAAGAAGCCGGAGGACGAGAAGCGCACCACGACAATGGCATTGCCGGCCACCCCTCCCCCTTCACCAAGTGCCGGTGTGAGAGCCGCCAGGGCTTCTCGGTACCACGTCGAGGTGTGTGCCTCACCGGATCCTGCAGCGTCTCTGTCTTGGGTAGCAGCTGAAAATGGCGTCAGGACGCCGTTGTGTGGTCCCAGCGCCTGCTCCGCCTCCTGGATGTGGGTCGGCATGGCCTGCAACGAGGCGCCAATGTCGAGTGTGCGATTCGCCAGCAGTAGCTGAGCAAAGAAAAGTGGGAGCGAGACGACGCGGCTCCGGGCGCTTGGGCGGATAAGCGCCGCCCCGCGCTCCGTCAGCGCCCCCTGCGCGGTCACCACGAGCACACCCGCGTCAAGCAGCCCCGTTCCGGTGGACGGCGGTGCAGGGGGCGCATCGGAAGGATTCTTCGGGGGGCGGGCAAAGCCTAGGCCGAGGAGATTCGGCTTTCTCGTTGGCGGTATCACCGGAATGGTGGAATGACGACGCAGTAGCTGCACTGTAGACTGAGTGAGGAGCCGCAGCCCCTCTCCCTCACACCAGACAGCCGTCCAGCCGTGCCGCTCCAGGAAGTCTTGAGCGCTGACGCACTCGCGCTGCTGCGGCTCCTGAGTTGTGAAAGTAGAAGCGGCGGACGATGCTGTCGTGGGGTGCGACGGCGCCGAGGTGAAGAATCCTCCCAGATGCTTGACCACAAGGTGATGCGACGGAGCCAACCGCACAAAGCCGCGGTCATTCAAGATGTTGCTGCCGCCTGCAAGCGAGACGGCCAGCGACGCCGCAGCGGTCAACGTTGGCACCACAGCAGTGGTGGATGCAGTGTCGAGGTACGATGACGGTGCCAATAAAGGGCGGCTCTCAGTCGCTCCAAGCATAGGTGGAACCCCTGCTCGCTTCTCGAGAACCGCGACAAAGAAGCCGTCTGTGTTGCCGTTCAGGTGAGGCATGACCCGTCGGCAACACCTCTGCAGTGCTCCGCCGATGTCTTTGGGGTCCCCTTCCGCACCCGTCGACGCTGGTGCAAATATCTCGGGTGGCAGCCGAGTGGCGCTCTCACCTTGTGCGTAGGCCTCCGTGGCACTGCAAAAGAATCCGCCGGTGCCAGATGGAACGTCCCAACTGCGCAGCCCAGCAGTGAGATGCAGCGGCGGCACACTGCCACCATCGTCCTCCTCGCTCTGCGACTGGGTTCGCCGTGGCAACGGGCGTGGAGGAGAGATGAGTGCCACGGCGTCGCCACACGCCCGCAGCACCGCCGCCACAACCGCTTCGTTCTCCAGTGGGTTGAGAGTGCAGGTGGCGTAGACAACGCGGCCACCCGTCTTGCAAAGGCGTACCGCGCGCTGCAGCAGCGCACACTGCAGTGGAAAAAACTCGATGCCGCGTCCCGGGTGCCACAGCCGCCACGAGAGGGCGTCGCGTCCCATGCGGCCCTCACCGGAGCACGGCGCGTCGACCAGAACCCGGTCGTACAGACCTTCGCCAAGAATGGCTTCATGCCCGAGTGACGCTGCATCGCCTCGGCCGCCAACGCCGCCGGTGCTGCTACCGTCGTGTGAGTCAACCAGCCCAAACGTTTGTCCGCGACCGCGCGTGACGACCACCTCAGGTGATGCGTTACGCAGGCGTTCCTGCAGATCGCCAATGCGCGAGGCCTGCGCCTCGTTAGCGACGACACAACCACTGCCGACAAGAGGCCGCCGCCGGCCACTCTCAGATGCCGCTGCGCTGGGTCCGGCTGCGGTACTTGAGGACAAGTGTGCCTCGCTATTGCCGCCGGCGTGCATGCAGTCAAGTATCAGCGCCGTCTTGTTTCCCGGCGACGCGCACATATCCAGCACGCACTCCCCCGGCTGCGGGTCAAGGTAGTAGACGGGCAGCATACTCGGCAAGCTCTGGAACACAATAAGACGCTCGCGAGCGAGGGACCGCAGCAGCTGCCGGTTCGCCAGCACGGTGTCGGCTGGGGTGCTCTCCCGCGTGTCAAGGGTATAAGCGCCCATCGCCGGTGGCAGCCACGGCACCCTGTGCAAACCGCGACGGCGCTGCAGCAGGCAGTGCACGGCGCTGGCGTGCGGCGAGAGAAGTCCGGAGGGCTGTGCGTCGTCGGTGGCAGCATCGCCACCACCGACGACGCGGAAGCTCACGTCCAGTGGGCGAGCGCGCATGGCTTGATAGAGTGCCATGAGCTCCCCCTCGTGGCGCACAAGGCCTTGACGAAGGAAGTAGCGGGTAAAGGACACGTTTGGGCCAGCTGTTAAGTTGCGCTGGAGACGCTGCAGTCGTCGCAGCCCGGCGGCTGCTCGCTCTTCCGGCGACAACCAGAGCGCATCGCTTCCAGTGCCGCCCGTTGTGGCAAGATCGGTTAGCGACGGCGGTTGTACCAGCGCAGCTGCCACTCGCGCTTCTTCAGAAAGCGTGGCACCGACGACGCTGTTCTCGACCGCGTCATTACTGCACAGTGCATCGCCTGTCGTTTGTAAGGAGGCGGAAATTGTGGAAGCAAGCGCACCACTCTGCGCGCCGTCATCGGCATCAGCATCGTCGTCTCCACAACGCAGTGCACGCTCCGTTGCTCGCGAGCGTCCAAAGGCGGCGGTCAGCAGAAAGCCCTCTGAGGCGGGAGCAGAGCCGCTAGCAAGCAACCTCTGTTCGTGCTGCCGCAGCACGCCTTCCACAACACGCAGTTCTTCGGCACTGCGGCACGATGAGACGGCGTCCTTGATCCATGTGGGCTCGAACAGCTTCGCAAAGCGTGACAACTCTGTCTCAGCGAGAGCGACATCCAGCGCGGCAGCCGCGACGCGGTAGTCGCCACGTCGCCGCGCCTCCTGTAAGAGGAGAGAGACATTGGTGCGGAAGAGACTGCGCTCTTGCGAGTGACCCAGACGCTCCCCAATGGAGCGGTGCCGCTGGCGAGAGAGGGAGGGAACGATGTACTGCCGCACTGCCTTGCACATGAGCTGCTCCGACTTCATAGAGAAGAGAGGGTCGAGCTCACCACGGGCAGCCCGGAAGGAATCGAAAACAGCGCGTCGCGTGGGACGCAGCATGGCGATCGCTGCTGATGCAAAAAAAAAAAGAACGCGCGGGCTTCGTGCAGCTGTGAATGGGGGGAGGAGGGGAGGAGGAGGAGGGGGTCGAAGCCGTCGAGGCCGTTGATGAGTACGACAATCGAAAGGGAAAAGAAGAATGCGAGGTAGGAGAGGAGGGAAGGTTCGATAAGCGCGTGTATGCGTGCAAGCAGGGAGGGGTCCAGGTAGGAAGAAGAGAAGAGCGCAGAGGGTAAGGCAGCGCGTGCTTGTCAGGAGAGATAACGTCGCCGTTCGAGGGAAGCTACGGAGGTGGGGCACGGACAGGGAGAGAGAAGAGGAGCAATACTGCCTCTCAAAAAGCACACGCGTGTGCATCTCTTTCGCTCACTTCCGCAACTTCCTACCAGACTGCGCCTCCGGCTCGGGTCAACAAACAAACAGTGTCGATAAGGGCAGACAGACCAACACGAAGGACGCGGTGACCTTTGTTGGAGAGTAAAGGAAAGAGACACGCCGACACACGAATTTCTCCCACCACCGCCGCCGCCGCTGTATGGGAGTGTGTCGTGTGGGCGGGTGTCGTGTGGTTTCGCAGCTGCCGTGATGCTCTTCTGCTGCTCCCACTTTTTCGCTAGCGTTGGGTGAGATGTGTATAGCGGGCAAGCAGCCACGCACGCGCGCCGGCCTCCACCTGTCCCCCCCTCCTCCTCCTCCTCCCCAGCAAGACGGAGAGAAGCCAAGGAGAGAGGTGGCATGGAAAGAGAGGGGGTGAGCCGGGTGTCGAGGGGCCTCTGAGGTGAGAAGGACAAAGAGGGGGTAAAACAGAACACCAAGACAAACGCAAGCGAGGTGGGAGAAGAATACACAAAGCTGGTAGAGGAAGTCAGAAAAGAGGGAGAGGGGAAACGACAATGGTGCCGCCAACCTCAGCAACGGCGCCTCACGACATCTACATCAGCGAACACAGTCCTACTAAGAGAGGGAGAGAGAGGAAGGGGAGAAAAGGTGTGAGTGCGCAGAGCTGCCGTCTTACCACCCACCCATCCACCCCACACACAAGCACAGGGACGCATTGGCTTCCCCTTGCAGTACATATCACTCCCCCACGATCTCCGCAGCGGCCACACTTCGTTGGACTTCCTCGAGCCATCAAAGTCTCCCCCCTCCCGCACGTGCGTACGCATCTTAGCTCACACTCTCCCTCTACTTGCATGGCCACCAGAATTCATCAAACGCGTTCGGGTAGGTATAGCGGTACACGAACGTCTTGCGGTACTTGACCTCACGACCGCGGGAATCCTTGTACACGCCAAGCTCCAGCTCTACGTTACGCCACTCACGTGCAAAGCGCTTCACGCGATCGACGCGCGTCTCGCCGGGGATGCGGCGCTTCACGTGGGCGTTGATATCCTCGTGAACAGGGTCCCAGTGAGCACTAGGCTGCCGCACGTACTTGGTCCGCTGGGCCGTCTGCAAGGCAAAGGGCACAGCAGACGTGGACAATACGGCCGTCGTACCCGTCACAGCTAACGGCGCGGTGCGGTGCACTGAGCGGAGCATTGCCTTCTCGCATCCACTGAGTAAGGCACTCCGAGGATGATGCACTGGACGAGGAGGAAGGGGTATCAAGAGAAAGCGAGCAGTAGTAACGAGTGTGCCTCTCTCTAGGAGTGGCCACCCAACGAGTTCTTGCACAAAAGTTCCTGTCGTGGCTGAGGAAGACTGCCGCTGAACTTTAACGGCTATGTGTGAGAGAAGTAACTCCACGGAATGCAGATCATAAAAGGGAAGATAACAGACAGGGGCGCACTGAACCGCGCAGTGGATAGGTTAAGTCGTCCGTACGTACGCGTGTCTGCGGGTGAAGCAAGAAGAAAGAGAGCGGAGGAAACGCTGACTGTGCAAGACGAACGAAAAGGCGAGAGGGCCTACTCTACGAGTACTTTGCCAGCTGCAAAGTTGCTTCGTGGAGTGGACACCGGGGGGGGTGCGTGGCATTGAAGTGAATGGGGGAGGGAGGTATGTGCGGCGGCAGCAGCAACCGAAGGCGAATGGAAAGAGAAAGAAGAAAAGAGGAGAGAAGATACATGTATGGCGCGGGGAAGAAATGACGTGGCATGGAGAGGCTGCGATGGCACGGGAAAGGAAGGCAGGAAGAACGCCGCAAAGCTTGCCTTCGACAGTGGCGCACAGGGATGGCGGTAGGAGCAGACGCGCTTGAAGTCTCCACATCGTCCCTCTTCCCACGTCGCTGGGCACATCCGCGCGGCTTTCCCCTCTCTACTAGGGCGCACGTATAGGGGGGGAGTGGGTGTATGCTTGATTTAACGCTTAGTTCACTAAAGTACATTGCAAGTGGGGAAAGGAGGTGTGGGCAAATGTGAGGGGCTGGGAGAATCAGCGGAGCGCGGAGAGAACGGCAGAGGAAAGGGCTGCGGCTCCCATCAAAGGACGAAGCTCGGCATTGGGGAAGGGGTTGAGCTAACAGATTCGGATGTACGACAGCGATGGTCTGCTCCTCGTGCACCCTTCACCTTGGGAGTACTCGTTTGCTCGTCTGCCTCCGTGCTCCTTTCCCTCTGCCATGCATCTATATTAGTCTTTGCATCACCTCATCTCTCCTCCACCTCCTCCTCAACCTCGTCTTCGGCCGAGCGCACGCACGCATACGCACTCGCAGCTGGCAAGGAAGGAAAAGGGAGAGAGAAAGCGTAAACGAAAACTGTGGCTCTACGGGAAGACACAACGCGGCCTACGTCTCGATCTCTTTCCCTGAGGAGAGTGAGGCGGAGAGAGAGAGAGACAGACAGACAGATAGACACGCACACACACACACACAGAGAGAGAGAAAAAAAAAGAGAGCGGAGGCCAAAGGGAGAGCGAAGAGGGAAAAAATACTGAAAGAGGCCGATGGTCGCTCACTGGATGAGACCAGAGAGAGGGGGAAAGAAAGTCAAGCGAGGGAAGATAAGAGCATCAGCTCAGGCGTGCATGCCTACTCATAGGTGAAGACAATGCCTGGTTGAGCACGGCAGTAGAAACACAAGCCACAACAAAACAACGGAGAGAAAGAGCACCACTCCTCCCCCTCGCTCTGTCACGTGGGAAAGAGCCTCCAGAGGCCTCGCTACACGCGGGGTGTGGAGTCAGGTGCACAGGGCGCGCAGATGGGGCAGTGAACCAGGAGAGAAGGGGGGGCGTCGCTGAGGGATAGGGCGCAGCGACATAAGTGGATACAGAGCGGACTATGCAAGTAAGCAAGCTAAAAGGAAGCCACAACAGCTTATACAGAGAGAGAAAGAGACCAAACCACGACGACGAGGGTGACCGTGTGTCCCTGCTGGGGCACGCTCACGATATAGATGGATGGTGGCACGGTGCGTGGACCACAAGCATGGCCCTAAGAAAAAGGAGGAAGGCAGGCACTCCAACTCAGCCACGCTGGCGGGCGACGATAACACAACAGAGAAAAGGCGTAAAGCGGAAGAACAGCGGAACACCAGAAAGAGGCCATTATAGTGCGTCGATGTCAGGGGAGGGGAAGGGCCACCATGCGGACGCACGGTAGCGTCTCTTTCCGTGTCTCCTCCTCCCCACCCGCCTGCCTTTTCCATCCACCTCATCCTCTTCTCTCCCCACGCGCACACAATCACTTCGGTGCCCGTGACTCTCCCACCCACCCAACCTCCGCTCGTCTGACAGAGGAGTCAGAGCATATGAAAGGCCTTGAGCAGTCGCTGCTGCACCTCCCCAATGTCTTCCAGAATCGCTCTCCACTCAGTATCCTCCTTGTTGCCAGCTAAGCGAGCATGGGTAGTGGCACGCTTGCTCATTTCGCGCAGCTTCATCAGCGTGTACTCCACTGACTCTTTCACCTGCGGTAGTGGTGCTGCGGGGGCCATGTTGTCAGCCGTGCCCGACCTGTTCATCGGCGATGCCGCCCCAGCGGGAGCCATTGGCCGTCGACGCGTCACGTCGGAGCCTTGCTGCGCCGGCCCGGTAGAGAGTGTCTTCGTGAATGCTCTCTTCGCGTCGACCGGGCTTGCAATGCTGCCGCGAGCGGTGTTACGACCCACAGCCTGCAGCGCTACACGCGCACTGCCGCCGCCACTGGCCTCCTTTCCTGACCGCTGATTCCCCTCCGGGAGGGTCGCGTAGTTGTCTACCATGGCGGACGAGACCCCTTTTGGTGCTTTGGGCCCCGACGACTTCGCACTGCTCCCACGCCTCCTGTCGAAGTTTGTTGGGGTGACCACACTGACGCCGCTGTTCCGCAGCGCCTCTAGCTCACATGCCTGCTGTGCCAGCTGCCGCTGAAGGAGGCGGTTCTCGGCCTCTTGCTTCTCTAAGGATTTTAGCAACTCTGTCTCACGAGCCTCGTGCGCGGCTGCCGAGATGCCGTTCCGGTCGCCGTATGAATTTTCGCTGGCGAGGTCGTCACTATTGTCTTCGTCATCGCCGTCGACGCCATCAATGGCATCGACGTCTTCCACAAGCTGCGGATAGGCCAGCAAGCCCAGAGAGGTAGATTGCGTCGGGCACGGCCATGAGCTGGGCGACGCGTCGAAGCTGACCTGCGTTAGAGTGCACTTTGTGTTGGTGAAGATAAAGAGGTCAAACCTGATATCCTTCGCCAGCACTTGCGTCGTGGGGCTCAAGCCAGGCTCAATGGTGCCACGCGTTCCTGCTGCGTTTAGTGCGCCACTACGCATCATTGCCTCGACCTGCACCGTGAGCTTCCCTGTACTGTCGTACTCCACCGCCGCCTCAGTGTTCCAGTAGGAGTCGATGCCGGCGATGCGCTTCTGTGTAGCAGTGCTCAGCAAACGCGGCCGCACAAAGGCGCCAGGACTGTACATGACTGCCACCATCTTCCCGGTCGTGTCGAGGTCAACGGAGATAGGTTTGCCCTGCCATGTGCCAGAAAGGCTCGCACACATCCACTCGCTCGCCTGCCCCTGCATCGGCTTGATCTCCACCTCGTCTGAGTCGCAGTAAACGGAGACGCGGTAAGTGTCCTGATAAGGGGCCTCGGTGAAGGGGATATAGACGTAGTCCCCATTCTTGTCGAGGGTGGCCGAGGTGGTGATGTAGCTGTTGCTGGCGAACGTGTTGCTGGCTACGAAGGTCGAGCCTTGAGGGAGGGGCACGATCGCCTTGAGGTAGCGCTTGTCTGCCGCGAAGGCGTTGGAGAAGAGGCGGCCGTGCAGGCGCGGACGCGTATTTTGCCACTCCTCCTCCTCCTCCTCCTGCCGCAGCTGAGCCCGCTGCTCATCCAGGGAGAGGTACGAAAGGACGAAGACGACGCGACACGCCTCCTTCGCCTTCAGCTTAATCTGCGGGTTGCAGCGCCAGTCGAAGGACTCGCCGCCGTGGCCGGTGAACTCTGTCCACTTACCCAGCAGTACCGTGTGAACCCACCCTACCTGATCCGGCACCGACGTCAGCTCGATTGGGTGGTTGCCAAAGGCGGACAGGGCGAAGTGTGTGTGCCGACCCTTCTGACTCGTGAAGGGGACGACCATGTACGGCGTGTCGGAGGCCGGCAGCGTGCAGTGCAGCACGTTCTCGCAGTTGGAGGTGTAGTGGCCGATCTCGATCATTTGGCCGTGAAAGTCGAGCTGCTTGAGCCCCAGCTTTGCTAGGGCCGGGTCTCCCTCGAAGATAGCCATGCCCATGTAGACGGAGTTGTTACGCCGCTTCTTGCGCAAGCGGGCCTCGTAGAGGGTGTCCTGAATGATGAAGGCGATGTCCGTCTCCACACGTACGTAGAGGTAAAACTGCGGGTTGTCCATGAAAGTGGAGAAGATGGGCCGGCCACCGGACGAGGCGTACGTCCACTCATCTTGGATCGTGACACCGTAGTAGGGGAACGGCCCCGCCGTCTCCTGCGCGGTGGCGCGGCCAAAGCCCTCGCGGGACGCGTTCGTACCAAAGGCGCGCGCAAGGCCCTCGAGCAGGCGGAACTTCACCTCGCCATAGCGCTCGTGCCCCATCGCCACCTTGAGGTTCTCGTCACTGCTGCAGCACAGGTTGACCAGCGCGTACGAGGCTAGGATTGGTACCTGGTGGTCGCGGTCGCCGGAAGAACTGAACAGTACATCAATGAGCAAGTCGACACCACCAAGGGAAGCGATGGTTTGCTGCATTTCCCTATCGCCATGCGCCAGGCGGCCAATGCAGTTCGTCGCCGCCTTGGTGAGGTTGACCACTTCGGCCGGGCAGGTGCGAATCGTCTCCAGGAGCTTTGGCACCACGTCAAGCTTTTCAAAGCGCCGCGTCGCCTCGGGGTAGCCGTCGACGATCGAGGCGATGGCCGCACACGCCGCCTCCTGCACCTGTTGATTCGAGTACCCGTAGACCAGGTCGACCAGCTCCGCGTACACGTCGGCTGACAAGCTCGTCTTATTTGTCATGCAGCCACGGCACACAGCCTCGAGAGCCACGCAGGCCGCCTCCTTACACCGCTCCTCCTGCACGCACAGAAGCATCGCCAAAGCGTCGAGGCCGCCAAGGCTCGCGAAGACCTCTCGTCCTGGCTCATCGATTACGCTGGCGACCGTCTGCGCGGCGCTGGCACGGTAGTAGTTTGAGGCAGACCTCTCCACGAAGTGGATGAGCTTCTCTAGCCCGCCCAGCTCGCGGAACGTCACCTTCGACTCGGGGAAGAGAATGCAATGGGACGTCAAGTCGTCGAACGTCTCCGGCAGGTTCGCCATGATGCGGGTGAGCTCCGTCTGCCGCTTGAGGTGCTTGTGATTCGCGCTCTTGTCCTTCCACCGCCGCTGCCGCTGCATGGCTTCATCGTCGCTCTGCGCAATTTGCCGCAGCTGCAGAAAGCCAGCGGCCTCAGAGTTGCGCTTGAGCTGTAGCTCCTCCTCGAGTGACTCAATGTGGGAACGCATCCGCTCAATCACCGCCTCCATCTCAGCGAGACGCGTGTAGTCAATGGCGTTACGTACTGGCCGCAGAACGAGCTGCAGGGCGCGCTTGCCAAATTCGATCGTCGACGCTGTCTCACTGCGCCACATGGCGCTGCCCGAGACCGCGAGCACGAAGTGGACCAAGTTCGCGCCACCCAAGCTGGATTGCAAGAGGTAGGTAAGCTTGCTGTCCTTATATGGAATGTGCATGCGCTTATTCGGCCTCTTCGCCTGCTCCACCAGCTTCCCCACAACATTGCCGAGTGCGCTGAGGGACTTGTTGATAGTGATCGTCTCCTTCATCGTTTCACCAGTGGCGCCGGACTCGTTCAGCCGCTCAGAGCCGGCCAAATCGATCATGTTTAGTTGCGCGTGCGACCCCGGCAGGGTTGGCTCGTCCCACTGCATGCGCAGCATGAGAATCATGTGGCTACGCGAAGACACCAAGTTCATCTCCGTCGCCGACGTTGCGCGCATCCTGGAAGCCTCACCGTACAGCTTCATGCACTCCTCGAGATTGCGGACGGTCCGCCAGGTCGCATCACGGGCAATGTACTGGCTGGTGCGGTCCATATGAATCTCCACCTGTTTACGGTGGTTCAGCAGATCCTGAATGCGCTCTTGATAAATTTGCACGAGGCTTACCTCCACAAGCGCGTCGGTTATGTTGGCGTTAGAACCAAATGATGAGAAAATCCCGCGGATAATGCGAGGCATAAGTCCCTCCTGCTCCTCCGAGGAGGCCCCGCCGCTCAAGCCGCCGCCCTTGTCGCCCTCCATTGTGTAGGTCTTGCCGCTGCCGGTCTGCCCGTAAGCAAAGACGGAGGCGTTGTAGCCGCTGAAAAGAGTGCGCAATATCTCGAGGCCGATTTGGTCGAAGACCAGCTGCTGGTTCGAGCAATGGTCAAACACCTGATCGAAGCGCACCTGCTGCTCCAGCGTCTCATCTTTCTTCAGAAACAAGACATCCGGCTGGCGCGCGTCGCCGCGGCAGGCGAGCTCACCTTTGCCCTCGCGCACCTCGCGCTCGTTAAGTGGACGAATCCGCACGTATACACGCGGCCTTGACACCACCGCCTTACTCATGGTGAGTATTGTCTGCGTGTGTGCGTGGGGGGGGGGATATGGGGGGTGCTGCTTCGCTGCTCTTCAACTCGAGACCGTCCGCGCTGAGCCGCGTACCCTCTACTCCGCAGCTAAGGGGAAGGAATGAAGGAGGGGCGCGGTTGCAGTGGTGGGTGTGCGTACACGAGCGTTGAGGAGAAGAGGAAAGGGGCAGAGGAGGGCACGAATGGCCGCGTACAGCAGAAAAGGTATATGGGGCTGTAATAGCGAAGGCGGACGACTTGTGCCGCCGCGTGTCTATCTGGCTGGATGAGCACAGCGCACTCCCCGCATGGCAACTCCACTGTAGTGGCAAAACATGGAGAGAGAGAAGGGGGGGGGGGCATTGGTAGATGGGAAAATGTGGAGAGGCGAAAAGACTGCGGCCGCCGAGAAATCGAAAAGAGGAAGCGTCATTGACGCCACCACAACTACCTTTCTGAGAGATGCACAGCACGGACTCCACCATTGCTGCGAGGACGCACCAAGTGCCGCAGCACCACTCACCTGGGCAGCATGACTTGGAGCATGAAGAGGCGGATAGGGAAGGTGAAGGGCCAGGGAGAGAGAGAGAGAGCGAGAGCGAGACTCATAGGTTCGACTTGCACAGGTCTCTACGCAGCTCCATCGCTCTCGTAGCAGAAAAGAATGGACGCAGTTAGAAACGTTGGGCATGCATGGACTGGGGGAACGCGATCTGGCTGCGCGTGTGCGTGTGAAGAGAACGTACTGCGTGCATCGCCCTCACGCCCGCGCCTTCGTCTAAGAGGAGCAAAGCGAGGAGAGGCAAACTGCAAAGCACCAACGCGCCTAGTACACCCCTGGTAGAAGCGCCTTGCGGCCGAGCCTCGTGTAGCGATCGCCGAACGTCTTGGCGTACCAGGCATGATGCGCCACCGCACGCGGGGCTAAGTTGCTGAAGACGTACACGAGGAAGCTGAACGCCGCCAACGCTGCCGGGTGCGACTCCGCCCCGCTGCAGAATACTCGCATAACGAGACGCAACCACATCATTGGGTTCATGAGTGACCACCAAGACGACGACGAGAGCGGCCGCAGCAGTTCATCCTCGAGGGCAGTCGCAACGGAGTGACAGCTGCCATTGCTAGCGGCAGACGTCGCCGAAACGACGATGACGTAGCCTGTCCACTCGACAAGCTCGCCAAAGAAGTTCGCGCAGCTGACGCAGTCGAACCAGCCGCTGACAGGGATGCGATAGCCGCCACCTCTGCTGCGTTGCTGAGCGGCACGAGACGCCCCAGACGATGACGATACTAATACATCTCCGTCCAGACTGGCCGCACTTTGCCCCACAGGCTTGCTGCGGTCGTCGCTGATGTTGTCTTCGCCACGGCGACGCAGAGCGATCAAGTAGTAGTCTGCCTGCATGTTGATCCTCTGTCCAGCGAAGAACAGTGCCGAGCCACCAAAGACGCCAACAGTGTAGAGGAACAAGAGAAACCACCAGGCAATGTGAACAGCAGCAGCTCCCACAGAGGAGGCACTGAAAGATGACTGCAGCTCATGGCGCTTGCGCCAACACCGCACAAAGCTCATCGATGGCGTGTACGCGGGAGCGCAGGCCGACGACCACGTTGCAGTGCCAGTTGGACAGGCCGCGACGGCCGCGCCTGCGCTCGCCAGCACCTGTAGACGACCATTGAAGAGACAGTACAGGGTTGCCATCCACGTAAGAGCGAGCGGCACACCATGCGCGCTGGCCGGGATCGACAGCGGATAGCACCAGCTGCGGTGGACGTAGTGGATCGAAAAGAGAAGAAGCCCAAGGTGCTGCTGCGTGCAGGCCGTCCACACACAGCCCCAGTAGGACTGACAGGTGTCCACCGAGGAATCCCTGCCAGCTACCCCAGCAACAATCCAGCCAGGGGTGGAGGAGGACAACGACCACTTTGATGACAGTGAAAAGCCGTGCCCCATGACGCGCGGGTACTCCAGCAGAACGTGGTAGAGGACCTGCAAAATAGCCGGACTCTCCTGCAGCATCCAGCTGAGGCGCGAGGGGAGAGTAAGACGAAGGCCGAGTCCCTCGGCATGGCGGCCGTACGGGGCCGTAACGACGAACCTCAGCAATACGTACGTGATGATGGCGAGCGTGAGGTGGAACACGCTGCTGCGCTGCACCACGCGACTATTGAGAGTGGCAGCATCGGAAGCCGACATGGCGCACTGATGCTGAGCGAGCTGCGCCATGTACGCCTCCTGGTTCGACCTGAGGAAAAGTGGCCACTGGCCCCAGTCGTGCGTCGCAGCTGCGAAAACAAAGGTGCCACTGACTGCAGCGGCAGTGTCATTGCCCCCCGCGCAGTACGCGTAGAAGGGCATGGCTGAATCTGCAATGTAGCCCAGCAGCACCCACGTGAGCGCAAGGTGCACGACAGCGATGATGGCGGTGCGCATAGCAGTGGGCATGGCTCAGCGGAGCAGATCGTCATTGGCTATGCGTAGAATGGGGGGAGAGGTCGATGGAAAACAGCTCAAACAAGTACACACACGCGCACACACAAGGTGGGTGGTTACCTGGGCGGCTTGCAGACGGCAACAACGGCAAAGAGAGGGGGGTACAGGAATGGGGAGAGACGCAGTCCCAGCAAACACCGTCCGCACAGCTCTCACCGTGGGAAGGGCAAGCAACGCAGCGGAGAAAGGAAGGTGTGGCAAGACCAGTACGCCGGTACCTCTGTGTGGGCGGGTGTGTATGTTCAAGTAAAGGCGTGTGTGAGGGAAGTTCGCGCCTCTGTTTTCCTTCTCTCTGCGCGCCGTGTGAGTCCCAGTGGGTGGGTGGGGGGGAGGAGGGGAGGGGGGGACGGAGGTTGCGGTGGTGACGGTAGAAGCACAGAAAGCGACGGCACCTAGAAGGAGGCACTTAAACGAACGTACCAAGCAAACGTGAAAAGTCTGTGCGCAGACTCACCGCCTGGTCGACGCTGCACAGCAGCGACACTCATGAGTAAATTTAACAGCATCGAGCACACGCAACACCCACACTGTAGCGTCGATCGCCGCAGCTCCCCCTCGTCGTCCCTTGAACCCCCTTCTGCCCGGCTTGACATCACATAATTGCACACGCACATCACGCTCAGCTGAGGATGGGGAAGCGAGTACACGATGGGGAATGAGGAAACAGCATCAGCAGCGTCCAAGCGTGCTTCGCTTCGAGAGCGCGCCCCCGCGCTCGAGTAGGAAGAGGGTGGCCGGGTAGCGGAAGAGATAAGAACGCAGTGCTCCCCCCCCCTCCCTCCCTCCCTCAACAGCACCCCTACACCAAAACAGGAGAGGTTTGCAGTGTTTCAGCTCGCACACCGCAGGTTACTTCTATAGCTTCGCCGCCTGCGGTTGCGACAATTCACCCGCTTCGTCTCGCGCCTTGCTTTCATCAGAGCTGCGGTAGATAGGCGTCGGGAGCACCATCTCGGCAGAGCATCGCACCCGTTCCTCTGCAACCTTCTCATAGAGAAGAAGGTATACGTCAGAGCAGCCGGTACGGCGGGCCTGCGCCACCTCCTCGCTGAGCACCTCTACCCGCTCGTCGTTCGCGCGGCGCCAGCGTCGCCGTCCGGCACTGCGAAAATTAAGTGGCGTTTGTGAGTTGGCCTCTAAACCCGCTTCTTTCTCCGCGGTGCAGCGCTCCCTAGCAGTCTCCCCGTCCGAGCCATCCTCCTCGCCGTCAACGGCAAAGTCTGATACGTAATGCCCGTAGTGGAGGCTTTGGCCAAGGTGCAGGACGCAGCTCCGTAGGGAGTAAACGCACCGAATGGCCCACACAAGAGATGAGGAAGGGGCTGCAGAGGCCGTGGTCCTAGGCAGGTCATCGTCCGTGCCGTGGTGCTTGTAATACTTCAAGCTGTCCTGCCCTGCTGATTCATGGCCCCCACTCACGTGGCACGCCTTCTGCATGGCGTCAGAGAAGCATTTCCTGTCTGGGTCGTAGTAGAAGCAGCACGTTCCGTCCTCACATGGAGACGTCGTCGCAGGCGAAGCACGGTGCTCCACCTTCGCGTCCTCCCCTGCCCTAGCCATCTCTGTGTGCTCCACACAGCCTGGACTGAGGTGGTGTTGCCGCTCCCATCGACGCTGCCACGCAAGCGACTCCGCTGCACTGGGTAACGCGTGAATCACCAGTGTGTCCTCCACCGCAACGCGGCGGCCATTCTTCTGGATGACGACCGTGCCGTTCACAAACTGCGTTGCAAATCGCTTCAGCTGCAGCACCAGCAGCGATGGCGGGCGTGTGTAGAAACACCCGCCCTGAAACTGCGAGGTCCGCGACCCGCAGCCATCGCACCGGTAATCATTCAGCGCCTCATACGCCATGGAGTCGTGCAAGAGATGCGCGATGGAGCGGCATCGACCACCTCCTCCATCAACAGCTGACTGCGGGGCTGCCGCGGTCGCCGCCGCCGCAGTCGAGCGTGAGGGGAAGACGGACGTGGTCAAGAGCGGGGGTGGCAGCGCGGGGAAGCACGACGGTGGCAGCGAAGGCGGCGCTGATGGCGGCAATGCCGGGGACTCCTCTGGGATGTGCACGGAGAGGTTCACGCATACCTCATCGGTGACGATCTCGTGGTGGCACCCAGCGGTGCGGCATCGAATGATGTTGAGGAGTCGCGTCTGCACGAGCGTGTTGATCCACACTGCCGCCGCGGCCGTGGAGACAGACGGGCGACGCTGTACCGGAGAGTTAGCAGCAGTCAGAACGTCAGATGGGCTCACGGAAGAGACGAAGGGTACGTGAGCCACGTGCTGCAGTCGCTGCTCCGCGAAGCTCGCCGCATCTGCGTCGTTGGTTTCCTTGCCCCCCGACTCCAGCTTCTCGTCCACTTCGTTCTCCATGTTGTGTTCCCCGTTGGGGTTGGTCGAGAAACGGCGCTCCAGAATTTTGTCGCACTGCTGCTGAAATCTCACCGCCTCCGTCTCCAGCTTCGCCATGATCGACACGAATAGCTCGTGCGCGTCTTCCTGATCGCCAAGGAAGAAATCACCATCAAACAGGTTGGCCACAGCGGTGAGTCGAATCCCGTACGTGTATACTTGGCCATTAAAGTCATGATCGTTGTCATGGTAGATCTTCGTCTCCAGAAGACGCTGCCGCTCTGCCGCCTGCGTGTGCGGCGTGTTCACGATCGTTGTCAAATGCTCGCGCCAGCGCTGCGCCCGTGCAAGTGCGGCAAGTGCACCATGCAGCGTGAGAGGGACGCGCTGAGTCGTCAGATCCACCTCTAGCACGTCCTCCAGCTCGTCCAGGGAGAAGGTGCCGAGAATGTCGAGAGTTTTCTGAACATCAGCAGTGGGACACCACACATACTGCGAGTGCGCCAGCTTTTCCACAGGCTCCATGGGAGTGGTGTCTGGCAAGTCGCAGACGACAGCAACTGAGGCCTCCTCTGTCTGCCCATCATCACCATCTTCAGCAGACCGTCCAGCAGCTCGCGCGCGTTTCCGCACTGCCGTCTTCTTCGTCTTCGTCTCCGCCGCAGAGTCGACGTACCCGCTCGTCCACAGCACGCGTCGCTCTGCTTTACCCGTCAGGAGCGCCTCGTAGTGTCGCACCGCGCACACGAGCGGTGAGACGAGCAACGCGCGACGGAACACAGCACTGCGCAGGAGCATGGTCAGCAAGCTGCAACCGTAGCAATCGTTCCCAGTGTTGTGGAAGCCACTGAAGTCGCGCATAAAGGGGTAGATGCAGCGGTCCACCCTGTTCCTCAATGAGGGGATACCCATTTCGTCGTACGGCGCCGTCGCCTCTGGCAACAACAGCAGTCGTGGACAGGCTAGTGGCTCAGTGACTGTCGGCAGAGGCGACGGCGGTGCTGACTTCCACTCAGGCCCAGCCGTCACCATTGCAGGTTCACTTTTCTGAGAAAGGGGTGAGGAGGAGCGGAGAACATTCTGCGACTCTCTCTCGGATGCGATGTGATCCTCCTCAACTGCTTCTCCAGTGAGATCGCCAATGCTGTGCTGTAGCATCGAGCGAGATGACACGCCTGTAACACTCGTGGATAACGGCGTTGGCAGAATCGGGTGCGACTGATGCTGTTGCAGTTCATAGGGCGACACTTGCGAGCCGACCGGCGGCGGAAGCTGCACCTGTGAGGATGGAGTCGTGACCACCGTTGTGGTGGCGGTGCTGGCGCTAGTTGCACGGGAAATCAACATCGACGCACAGCTGGCATCCGCCCTGGTAGGGTGAAGCGGAAGTGTTCGAGGTGACACCCCAGCTCGTAACGGAGGCGACGCCGGTGGCATGAGTCTCTGTAACGGTGAAGGCGGCACCGTTGCCGTCGCCGTCGTCGTGAACCCTGCGCCACCACCACCCCACGGCGATGGCTCCGGTCGCAGTGGCAGCGGCTGGCGAGAAGCATGGGCGACAGAGGTTTCTGGGCCTGTTTCTAGCGTAGAGTCTGCACCAAACTCGCCCTTGCTCGGGCGAGCAAGGGCGGCAGTGATTGGTACCGGCAGAGGCGCCGCGCGAGGCTGATGAGATGGGGAAGCTGATGCCCTCTGTGCTGCCGTCATCAGCGGCGGCGAGCGGCTTTCCGTGCGACTTCGGCTGGGAGGACTTGACAAGTCGCACGGGGCCACGGAAGGTGTCGTAGTGACAGCCACAACGTTCACGCGTGACGCCGGATAGCGCAAGCTGCTCGGGGCGGAGTGGCCGCTCCCCCCCGTGCGGCTGCGGCTGCGGTTGCAGGGCTCACAAGACAGGCGGCGTTGTGCAGAATCACCATCGGCAGGAGAATCATCTCGGGTGCCTCCTCCCCTCCGCCTTCGCGAGCCTCTCGGAGTCGCCTCAGCGAGAGTGTTGTTCGTCCTCCGGGTGTTGTCATCAGCCTCCCCCTCCTCCGCGTCCACGTCTATGTGCCGAGCGGCGCTGACGTGCATCCCCTCTGCCACGTCCGAAGGATGCAGTCGACGCGGCACGGCCAGAGGAGTGTAGGAGAGTGGAGCAGCAGAAGGCCCGAGGTCACGGATTCGGGGTTGGTGGTTGGTAGTTTCGGCGATGCTACCCCCGCGCGCACGGCCCACTGCAGTAGCAACGCTAGTGGCACTACTGCTGCCGTCACCAGCGTGGTGGAGTCCAAGCCGCACGTTTGGGCGAGGAGGTGGAGAGACGAGGGCGGCGTCGTCGTCGTGTCCGCCATCCTGCCTACGGTCACCACTGCTTGCGCCTGCACTGCCGCGTGGGAGCCGCACAGGGGTTCCGTCGTCGTTCAAAGAGCGACTGCCGTTGCGCAGGTGCCCGTCATTCAGCCGTCCATCTTCATGAGTGCCAGACGTGCGCTCCTTCTGCGCCTGCGCCTCGAGCATGCGTCGACCATGACTCATACGACCCAGGAGGAGGCTAATGACGGAGGGAAGGCGCTCCCAGGTAGGAAGTACAGAGCTCACGACGAGCAAGAGATCCAAAGAAGCCACAGGAACGTATCCCCACGCCAGCACGGCACAGCAGTGGTACTCGAGTCGGAGGATGGGAAAGCAACAGCAATACAAAATACACGTCACCACGCACGTAGGCGTAACAGAGAAACAGAGCGTGCACACACACGCACACACACACACACACACTAACAGCGGCAACCACTCAGATCAGCACCGCCAGTGACCACAGAGGAGACCCACACCTAACAACGACGGCGAAAGAGAAAAGCAGGCAGCATACGATAAGGGGCTACGGGGTCCATAAAGGGGCGGGGGAAGGCACCAGCACCGGTGCCGAGCTGATTGTCTCTGCTCTAAAGGCCCACAATGAGGAAAGCGCGGAAGCAGCTCGGCGGGGGCGAGGCAACAAAGAGAGGGCGCAAAACAGAGCGAGAAGAGGGCGGGAGAGGGGGGAAGGGGAACCAGCAGCCCCCAACGCATGCGCCATGCAAAGTCGGAGTGATGTAGCCCCGTCAGCGGCGAGGGAAACAAGGTCGGCGAGGAAGAGGAATGAATAGAAGACACTACCGAGTATGAACACAAGCTGTCACTGTGGGTTGAGTTTCTCGCGCCTTCCCGCTGGTCTATGATCGTGCCTCTGAAGAGCACGTGGTTCGTCACCGCTTCACTTCCCCCGTAGCCTCGCGCCCTCTTGCTTCTTCCGAAGTTTGATAAGCAGAGAAGAGTCGACTCCGCGGGAAGCGAAGGTGAGTGGGTGAAGGGGCAACGTGGGAGAAGGTAAAGGAGGTATATATGGTGGGTATGGCGTCACTGCAGGTCCTCGATGCATGCAAGCACATGCACCAGTTGCCTCGTATGTGTGTGGGTGTGGGTGTGTGTGGGTGTGTGTGTGTGTGTGTGCACAGCTGTATGAAGACCGCAGACCAACACTGGCGTGTAGTGATGACTGCAGTGCTGGTTAGCTGAGGGTGGAGATAGAGAGGGGAAGGGAAGCGCTGCTGTTATCAGTAACACTCTGGTGGAGGTGTTGAGGATGCCAACGAGAAACGGTGAAAGAGAAAGAGAAGGGCACCGTGAGAGGGAGAGTGAGGAAGAAGGGAAGCAGCGGTGCAAAGCACGGAGGAATGCGGAGAGGGGAATCGTGCGGTCGAAACTCTCGACTGCGGCGTGACCGTCAAGGGAAGCGGAAGATAGAGATGATCGGAGTGGAGGGAGGGAGAGGCTGAGCGTTTGTCCACTTCAGTGCCATGCGTGCGAAAAGGGTCTCCCGGTCCCCCTCCATACACTCCTGCACACCAAGGGAAAGGAGGTCTCACGTGTTCACTTGCCCTCTTCACCGACACGTTCGCTCATACAGCGTCCCCAATTCTAAACGTTTGCTCGCAACAAAGGAGAATGGGGTATGAGAAAGTGTCGTCGATGCAAAATGCGGTCCACACCATAACAGCAATGAAGGCCACGCAGGAACGGTAGGCGCAGCGAAATGTAGGAAGCACGTCTGCTGCAACAGAGAGCAGAAAGCAAAGGGGCATTATCGCCACTGACGCCTAATTACAGCAACAGCCGTCAGGAACAGGTGGGCGCAAGAGCAGCTCGCCACCTGGGTCGGCACCGACTAGGGGCGAGGCGCTGGCGTATGAAGGACATCGATAGTGAACACCGCAGTCTCACGGGCGGACGCGCGCAAGACGCGCCAGGTCTGGTGATATTTTGGAGGCGACCGCGTCATGGCGCACCAGTCGGCAGAAAAGCGCGCAGAGTCGAAGCGCTGCTGTATCGTCGCGTGGGACGGGCCAAGTACGAGGGTCGTCGGGGGTAGAGACACCCTCTGCAGGGTCATGGGAGCTTGTGCCGTCGCCTCTGTCTCTGCGACTACCGCCACAGTCACCACAGCTCGTGCAATGCAGCCAGAGAGCTTTGCTGTTGCCCCCAAACACAGGCCGCAACAGCGCCGCCCAGAGCGACCAAACCGCATCGAGTTGAAGAGGCGGGAAGGCGTGTCCATGGGTTACGGCTGCGATGGCGCGCACCTCGGTTGGGCAGTGCAAAGAAATGCGGTGAGCGACAGCGCGTATCTCACAGGCAGCGAGAGGAGCCACCTCTGCACGCTGCAACAGTAGCATCTCAGCAGGACATCTCGAAGCTGCACTACCCCGTTCGCCGTTCACGGGTGCGATAGAGAGCTCGGCTCCCGGCGCATCCGGTGTCCTTGCGGCAGCTGTGCGTGCGATGGCCCCCATGGCATGGGACATGTACAGCGCAAGCGACGAGGGAGAGCAGCACACGGGTGCATCGCTCTTTTCACCTCTGCTGCCCCTCTTCCGCAGCGATGTGGCGTTTGCAAAGCCTCCCGGATCGAAGTGAGCATCGCCGACGATGCGCAAGAGACTCGAGTGCAGTTTGCCTGCTGCGTCCTTGCTGTCCACGCCTATGAGGAGAACCACCACAGCGGAAGCGAACGTCGTCGCCTGCGCATCGACATGACTAGTTGAAGTCGCGGTAGAGGATCCCAGCGTTGCCGCATCTTTGGGGTCCTTCGAGGTGTCCGATGTGGCGAGAAGGCCAGCCTCCTGCAGCCAGAAAACTGCCTCCTCGATGGAGCCCACAGGCACTCCTTCAAGAGTGGGCACCTGCGTTATCAGTGGGGTTTCGTTGGCCACAGCCGCAGAAGGCGTCGACTGCAGTAATACACGGCTGCGATCGTAATGTGTGTAGGTGACGTCGAGCCATGAACTGGCTCTAACGCTGCTGTCGCTCCTTTCCTGCACACTCTCCACGTCGGCCGCCATGGATAGCCGTCCTGCCTCCTCTCGCTCGTCGGATGGTACAGCTTCCATGGTGACAGTCAACTGCTGGTGCCGCGCGGCTACCGGGAGAAGCAGATCTGTCCAGCCACACAAAGCAGCTGCACGAGCTGTTGCTGAGGCCGGCGCTGTCGTTGTCGTGACTCCTACTCTCTGGATGTATGCCGCTTCCCCTCCACCAACGCAGCCGGCTGCGACAGTGATGCGGAGCGCGCGAGCACCACTGCGCACGGCTTCTCGCTGAAGGAGCTGAAGAAGGCGCAGACATAAGTTCGCCGGCTGGCACGTCGACCGATCCTTGTGAAGTTGCCTGCATGTCATGGCTGGCACACCGCTGATTGACGGTGCAATGGCTGCACAAGCTTTGTTGGTTGGATTGCCGTTGTGGCAGCAGAGGCAGCAGCCATCTGCAGACGTGCAGAAGAGCGTATAGTGGTAACCGTGAAGCACGTCCTGGACGGCATCGGTTAAGAGAGACGTGCTGCTTGGGAAGGTTGGAAGCGCGTTTGCCTCTGCAACAACATCATCGCCTTTATCGTTGTTCCTCTCAGCCTCCGCGTCCGCGGTGCCGCTCCTGCCCTCTGGCTCACTAGCATCATGGTCCTCATTATCGCTGTACATCCCCGCTGCCTGGCCCGCCACCGCACAGGTGCTGAGTTCGACAAGGTCATACGTAAAGGCCGCACCCGTGGGCGTGTGCAAGAGACTGTACGGATCTATCTGGCAGAGCCGTGGCGATGATGATGGTACCGTGGACGAAGATGGCTGTACCAGCAGAAGCACGGCGGAGCGCTGACACCTGACATGCTCTGCGATGCGGCTCTCAAGAGAATGACAGAGAGACTGTATGTGACTGAGATCGGTCGCTGCGTTGTGCAATTGAGCCTCCGCATCGTAAAAGTCTCGGAGTAGCTGGGCCGTGCGTGCCTCCGCGGTGTGCAACATCACTCGTAACTCCGCCTCCTGACGCTCTGCGGCTTCGTACGCGTACCGGGCGGCCTCGTAGGCCGCCATGTGCTCCTCGACGACCGCACGTGTCGCGTGCTGCTTGGCGCGCAGGGCGCGCAGTTGATGAGTCGCAGACAACAGCATTTTCCCCTGCATGGGTGCATATGCGTCTGACTATGAGTCTTCGTTTTCCGCTGACCGCCGACGGCAGCCGCGTGTGAGTCGATAAGGCAGAGAGGTGGGGAGGCGACAAAAATGAGAAGAGAAAAGAACGCTCACATGAGCAGAGCCGCGCGCACGCATATCCTCCGTCAATGGCTGCTGCGTTCGGCTGTCACATCCGCGCGCCGTCGCGGCGCTGTCTTCACATGTTGTTCCCCCCTCCCTCCCTCCCCTGGTCACTCGCATGGCACACAGCGATGCCCTTCCGATAGGCTCCATCTGCTGGCAAGCACCAGTGGTGGTGGTAGGGGAGGGGGAGGTAGTAATGACGGCCGGCTGCACACGGTCTGGATGTGCAGAACGAAGAGGATACGAGCATGCATGCACGCGGGCAATTGCGCTGCTGTGCTTCCTCTGTGTTTTTTTTTTGCATGCGAGTGAAGGAAGGGAATGAAGGGGTCATGACACGTAGGCTGAATTGATGCCAAGACGATTTCTCAGCAAGAAGAAGGCCCATACAGATTTGCGCACTGTGCCTCCCCCGCCAGCTTCCGCCAATGCAGGCTCGCCTCCCCCCTCCCTCCCTCCCCCGGTGTAGGTCATTAGTCACCATCTCCCTTCCCCTTCTCTGCTGCGCCTTCGCCAACACACTGGAGAGACTTTCAGGGAATAGAAGAAATGGGATGCAGTGAAAAGGGGAGAAGAGCGCGCGCGACTCTCTGCGGACGAGAGGGAGAAAAGGAGGCGCTTCCATGACTCCTAAGGAGAGGCGGCCTCAGCTCAACGCACACAGAGAGAGAGAGAGCGAGCAGTGGGAAGGAAGTGAGTGAGTGATGGGTGCCGGCTGCCACAGCTGCTCGCGTGCATGACCGTAGATGCGCCATGTGTACGCGAACTTGTGTAGAAGAAGAACAAGCACATAGGCGACGAAGAGATGGGCAGATGAAAGCCTCGGAGCAGCAGCGCGGATGCGGGTGAGAATGATGGGGGAAAAAAAAGAGCCCGAGAGCACCACAGAGCGGGCGAGAAGGCAGAAGTGAATGGGAGACAGCGCCGTTAGGTGAAGGAGGTGCTTCAGAACAGCACACATGCGCACAGGTGAGTACCGGGAAAAGGAAAGGTGGGCGGGCAGCGACGACCCGATACGGACATGAAAAGAGAAAGTGAGGATAGGCTGGAGTGAAAAGAGGAAAGAAGAAAGGCACCGAAAGGGAAGGGGAGAGCGCATTCAGCTGGGCACAGGTGCTGAGAACACAAACGCTAGGAAAAGAGACCAGCCAAGGCCCAGCAGTCGTGGGTCCGAAGACACACAGGCCCAGACAGACGCGTACACGCATACATCAGCGGAAGAGTGGAAAGGGGGAGGAGCGGAAAGCGTACCCGCGGTGAAGCCTAGGAGAGAGTAAAAGGAAAGGGGGGAGGGAGAGACCAGAGCTCCAGTGTAACAACACACAGAGAGAGCGATACACACACACACAGAGAGAGAGAGAGCGAGAGAGAGAAGCAAAAGCGCGAGAGTGTGCCTCACTGTATTACCCGAGACGCAGAGCGAGTCATTGGTTCCATCAAGCAAGCACTTGGGCAGGAGGGCGCACAGGGAGGCGGAGGAGAGAAAGGTGGGGGAAGTCACTCGCCCAGCAGTGCATACACACAACACACTTACTTCCGAGTACGCACCCACTTGCCTCCTTCTCCCCCTCCCTTCCCTCCAGAGCTTTATTTGGGGCGCTTTGTCTCTCGTCCCCAACGATTCCATTTTGGCCTGTCCACACTTTGTAGTACGCGCCTCAAGAAGCTCCAAAACACGCGCACCACCACCACCTCCCCCTCCTTCTGACTATACATACGTACATAGAGATCAACAGCCACAGTTATACGTGTAACGCTAGAAGCGTACACAGCCTTCTGGCTTCGTTTCTGTCGAGAGGGAGAGCCTCACCTCCTCCCCCCCCCTACGGTCGCGAGTATGTATGGGTGCGTCTGCGCACTAGACGAGAGGGGAGGGAAGGGGAAGGAGGAGCCAGGGAGTGCCTGTGTCCGTTCTCCCCTCCACCCCTCCCACTACGCCATAAACTGCAGCCCTACGGTAGACTCTGGGGTGCCGTTCAGCAGCAGCTCCGCCCCCTGCTGATCCAGCGCAAGACCAGGGATACAACATACTATGAGTAGGTCCATCGACGTCCACGCGAAAATGCGATACCGCGCACGCAGCATGTAGCGTAGGTGCCACCCGTACAAAGCGGAGCCAAGGCCATGATAGCAGCAACAGCCAAAGGGGACACCAAGTGTGAAGAGGTCGAGGAGACACAGCGTGGTCAGGAGTTCAGAGCGCGACTTGGACTCCACCCCTAGGCAGGTGCAACATGGAAACGGCACTGCCTTGACACCGCGCATCTCGGCATCCGCCTGCAGCGCCTGCGCCTGAGAAGCAATGGCGCACCGTACGCAGAAGCATCGGTACACAAAATGCCTACACTTGTGGGAAAGCCGCGCCAGAAAACCGGTCGTCTCATTGTGGGCGCTGAGCCGCGCCTCTTGCAAGCTTGCCACAGTGTGGGTGTGGATGTGGCTCAGCGGATTCGACAACGACGTGCCTGGCTCGGGGTGAAGAAGGAGCTCACCACCAGCACGGCGATCGGGCATGGTCGATTGCGCTAGCAGCGGCGCTGTGATGGGCACGTGATAAAAGGCAGCGGTAGTCGGCATGACCGCCGTGACAGGAGTAGCCCATGCGCGCGACCCTACGTTGACAGCCCCGCTGAGGTTGCCTGACGGCTGCTCTCTTCTGGGCAGTATCGGCCTCTCGGAATCCGAGAACGCAAGGCTTGGCTGCCATGACGAGAAGGCCGGCTCCCATGAGGCCCGCATCACCGTGCTTAGCGGCACCGAGTAAAAAGCGTTGTGCAGGCACGGTATGCAGAGAGGAGGATAGCACAGCGGCTGTGCCCACCTTGGTCGGTCAAGCACCGCGTTCGCCACAACCTGGGGGCGCTTTGTCAGCCGGATGTGTGGCCGACTGTGAAACAAAAGACGCACGCGACGCTCCTCGGCGGTGGCGATGCGTGCCTGCTGCGGGAGCGCCAGCCCTGTCGGCATGGTGTCCATAGCCAGCGGAATGGTGCTGGTTAGGTGGGTGAAATGTGCAACATCGGGCCAGTCGATGACCTCTGCCGACTCCCCGTTGTGGCTCTCCTCCTGGTGTTGTGGGTGCACGTTGGCGCTGGCTCTGCCGTCACTCCCACCGGCCTCCGTGTCGCGAGCCGGCAACTCGGTCCGCTGCTCCACCAGGAGCTGCATAGTGGCATACTCCACGTTGTCGACAGCGTGGTCCGTCAGCCGGAACACGGCGGGATCTGCTCCCGGGCACGATGTGAGGAAGCGACTGGTGCGCCGCTCTGGCTGCAGACTCTGGGAAGGCATCCACGACAGTCGTCGTTGGCTTGGTATGACACACCCTTCCTCCGCTGCCGCACCCGCTTCCGGTGTCGTGAGCTGCTGATGGTTTGTGTGTGATTGACGTCGCCTTCGCTCCTGATCACCCTGTGGTGTCACTGACATCCCGTGGAAGTCAGCTGCTGGCGCTAAGAGCGACATGTGCTCCACAGCTGCGTCGTGGCGAACACATGAGTCGATGAAAGAGGTGACGTGTGTTGTGGACGTGCTCGGGGTGTACAGTGTGGATAGTAACGAGTTCAACGTGACAGCGGGCGTCAAACTAGACCCTTGCGTTGTCGTTGCGGTCGATGCGAGGGGTATGCCTGGTGGCCCAGCGACCAGACCAGCACCGTAGCTGGCTGTACCTGGACGAGCTCTGGAAATGGAAATGACGCCGCTGTTGTGTGTCATGGACAGGCTTCTTCCGCCAGTCTCCGGGCTGGGGATGACCTGCTGTGGCGTCCTGTCAGCTGCTAAGGCACGCGGTGTGTGGTGCGGCTGGGGAGAGGAGCCACCTTGGCGGCGAGTATTAACGTCGCACTCCGTATTCCTTCGCCTTCGCTGCGACGCGGCAGCGCCAAAGACTCCGCCGCCTTTGCCACCGCCATCCAATTCGCTGTCGCAGCGGTCAGACACCGCCGTCCCTCTGGACTGAGGAGGGAAGGTTGGGGCGGTGCTCATCCTCAGCGAGTTTGCAGTTGCCGCCATGTCCGGCAGCAGCGGGAGCCCTGGTGGGGACGGAACAGCTGCCATGGATTCTGGCATAGCCTCTGGCGACGCTGCTGAGGCTCTTGATCGCCCTACCTCCATCGACGCTGCACCGCTGTGAGAATGATGCGTGCCGACACGGCGCGGACTTTGACTAGGCGCCGCTGCGTCGTCTGCACTGCCGTCGTTGGCATCCATATTCTTCGAGATAACCCAACAATTCTCCCCCCGTCGTTGCCCCCCCCCCCCGCCTCCTCTCGGCCCTTCACTGGTTTATGTGGGGCGTGACTGTGCACACGAGAAAGGGAATACGGAAGAGAGGGGAGCGCGTGCAGCGCTGTGTTCAGCAGGGAGGTGCACAGGAGGAGGGGTCGAGAGTGGGGGGGGGGGGGGGGAGAGGGCTGGAAGACGGAATACACAAACAACGACGGTCCGAAGAAAAGAGCGGAAACGCGCAGGGGTTTGAGTGAGCCTTTGGTGGTGAGAGCAGCAGAGGCAGCAACAGGCAAGGGGGTGGAGGAAGAGAAGTGCGAGTCAGTAGGCACAGCCAGGCCAAAAGGCTAGAAGAAGCAGCGGCACACGCACACACACAGACAGACACACGTGGAGGCAGCCTATCAGCATGAGACGAGGCGACATGAGGATACCGGAAGTACAAAATGCACGGCACCTCTGACTTAACTGGAAGAGGGAATGGAGGGTGGGGGGTGGGTACCGAGTGAAGCGCACGCCACCGCTGCACATGCACAAGCAATCCACACGAATACAACGCCACCCAAGGGCTAGCCGGCGCACCGACGTATCGGGAGCGAAAATATGGCAGCGCCCATCATTGTGGCGAGCGCAGATAAGAGGGGATAAGGCAAAAAAAAAAAGAAAAACAGCGGTGGAGGAGAATGACGGAGAAGCCGCCCCCAGGCGTACCTAAGACGGTATGCGTCGCACACTCGGCTGAAGCAGCTCAGCAGACATGAGCATACACACACACCAACGCGCAAAGTGCCGCGGTATCACGCACTCCTCCTCCTCCTTCCTCTGCTGTTCTCTTCGGTTATTTCCCATGAGATGCGTCATTTGTCACTCGACAGCCGTTGAGCTCGAAGATTTCCTCGATTCATCCGATAAAGTTAGAGTTGAGCTGTGGCGGCTTTCGCCCGCTGCCCCCCCCCGCCCTCCTGCGCTCTCGCCCACCCGCCCTCTCGTGGCGCTTCTGAATGCGTGATGGGCACACAGGCAAAAATAGATGGAGGGAGAGAGGGAGAGAGGGAGAGACAGCGGACAGTGCACACACACCATAGGGAGGGGTCGTGTGGAAGAGGAGACGGGCAGGATGGGAAAGGGGGAGGGGGTGTATGGTCGCATGCCCTGCTTTCGCTTTGGTCTCTTTCACGTTTGATCACTCGCACGTATCACACCAGGTGCCCACGTCCCACCCCACCCCCTTGTCTCTCCCCATCTTTGTCGCTCCTTTTTCGTCAGTCTGCCCAGACGGGCACCACCACCCCTGCGCAAGCAAAGACGTCACGCGCGCATCTTTCACACACGCCTCCCTCCCGCAAAGGCACCCGAGTTTTTCTGGGCTCCCTCCTCCCCCTTCCCACGGTCTCCCTCTTCGCTCTCACATGTCAGCGAAGGAAGACGCGGCGTGGAAGTCCTGCGATGCCTCGGAGTGCAAGAAGGTCTCATCAGCTTCTCGCCCCGCCGACTCGATCCTGGATGCAAGGGAGAGGTGAGTCGTCCCGTCATGCGCCGTTTTGACGCTACCTGCACTACCTGCACTGGCTGCAACAGCAGGTTCCAGCGGAAAGGCTACAAAAATTCCATCAAGTAACACCCCTGTCACACCCTCGGGGGTGGCAGATGGTGTCGCACCGACGTTTGCCTTGCCCGCTTCAGAAACCGCCGTACTACCCGCTGCAGTGGCAGGAGCCCTGATCCTGCTCTGTTGCGAGGTAGGGTTCTTGCGTAGGTACTCCTCCACTGGTATACCCACCACCACTGGGTGGAAACGAGGAAGCTGCTGCCGCGACGGCGCCTTTGCCGGCTCGGCGCCGTCGCCGGAGGGGCAAGTGGACACCCCTACACCCAGGGCAGCTACCGACGACGATGCAGACGAAGAAGAGTCAGGGCACTCTGTCGCCATCTTATCAACCGAAGGACGCCCACCTCTGACAATCCCCCCTATGCCAGCTCCGCCCGCAGCAGCAGCGCTGCGCTGAGGATAAGGCACCAACTCGTGCCAGCGCGAGGAACTGCACGGCACAAACGGCTTAACGCCCTCCATGTGTGAAAGCAGAGGAAATGTGCGCAGCTCGGCGGTACTCGACGACGGCGCCACTGCCGCGACACTGGCGGTGGGCAAAGTCACGGCGTTTGGCGATGCTGACGGCTCCTCTTTCCGATAGATGTTCCCCGAAGAGGAGATTGCCAGCCCGTCGCCGGTGGATACTCGACTCGCAGCCAGGTGCTTTTCTGACTTCAGCGGTGGCCATGGCACTGGCTGCTTCACGATGGCCGATTTCGGCACACTCAGCGTCGCGTAGGGATCACGCTGGAAGAGGTTCTCCACCATGACGGCTTCCGGCACGGCTGGGTTGCTGTTACCGCCCGGAACGGCCACCATAACTGAGCGACAGGCAGCCTTACCGATGGGGGAATCAGCGTCTGCGACGACTGGCACAATAAACTCGCCCAGTGATGCCATCATCTGCGACGTCAAAACTACTTTGTCGTCTGAACTGCCAGAGGGCTCGTCCCCGTCATCGCCAGCACCCACCTCTGATGCACCTCCTAACCCCCCTCTCGAATTCCCGCTTCTGCCGTCATTGCCTGTCGCTGACGGCAGCGCCGAGCGCAGGCATCGCCTTGCGGGATCTGTCGAGGCCGCCATGTCGACAAACGCGGCAATGATGGTGGAGAAGAAGGCCGGGTGGAAGTAGTGACCCATACTCTTCAGCACGAGTAGCCGCGCATACGGCAGCATCGCTGCCGTCCGATAACCATTCATCGGCGGCACCACGACATCCTGCGCCCCATGCACAATAAGGGCGGGCACATGCAGCTGCTGCAGCAACGCATCGCACCCGGCGGCGCGGCGGATCGCAGCGGCCTGCCGCACTAACCCCGAAGCATAGGAACTGCGCCGCAGCGACATTAAGAACCGCTTCTTCAGGTACTCGCCGTCGGGGGGCAAGGCGTAGCGGAGGAGGTGGCGTAGAGAGTGGACACGGAACTCCAGCAACTCGTCAACGGTGCAGTTGCGCGGCGGTGGACGCAGCATCCAAAGCTTCACCCACAGCGCCGGCTCCGGTAGGTCAGGCGCATTCGTCGACGACATGACACTCGTGAGGCTCATCGTCCGCTCCGGCGCCTGCAGCGCAGCCCGTTGCGCAATCATGCCACCCATGCTGACACCGAATAAGTGCGCACATGGAATGCTCAGCGCGTCGAGAAGCGCCCAAGCGTCTTCAGCCATGTCCTCGAGCTGATAAGGGAGCTCCTCACCGAGCCACTTGGCCGCACGACCAGGCAGTAGAAGCATTGGTACTTTGATCTTGCCACAGTTTTCGATCTTGGTGGAGTGGCCAATGTCACGGTTGTCGTAGCGGATTACATAAAAGCCGGCGCGTACGAGGGATTCGCAGAAAGCCTCATCCCAGGCGGAGAGTTGCATGTTGAGGCCGCCGATGAGCAGCACTGCCGGCAGACCATCATCAGGGTTGCCGAAACACTGATAACAAATATGGATTGGTGCACGGGAGGTAGGGCAATCGCGCACTTTAACGATCATCTCTGGTGTACGCGGCACGCACGGCAGCTTCCGCTTCGGTGCTTCTCTGTCTGGGCAGGCTGCTCCGGCATTGGCGGTGGCGGCAGTGCCAGCACCAGCACTGCCCAAGGAAGCCTCATCGCAGCGAGGAGCGGGTGAAGAAAATGAATACGACGGATTCGCCGCGCCTTCAGACGGCCTCAGCACCACTCTAGAAAACGACATTTGTGGAGATGACAGTTTGGATGACTATAGAGACGCGCGCACAATCGCAAGCACACGGATATACGCCAACCGAGGGACTCGAAAGACAGAAGAACGCGGCAGGGGGGGGAAGACTATGTCACCGCAAACAGCTCTGCAGAAGAGTACACCGCACCACGCGTGCGAGAGGGAAAAGATGTGCGGGCAGAGCAGCGCACCTCGCGAAGCTCCGAAAACGGGCGAGCGAGGGACGGAGGGAGAGGGGGGAGGGGGAGGGGGGGGGGGATGAGAGTAGGCGGCGGCAGAAGTGAGAGAGCGATGAGCAGCATGAAAACCTACACAACGAGTAGCGGAATCAGCAAGAGCAAGCGGGCGAGCGAGACTATGTGAGTGTGGGTGTGGGTGCGGGTAGGGGGTATATAGGCTACGAGAGATGCGGAAGTTCAAAAACCTCAAATGCTGAGGCACGAGCACGCCGCGCGTCAGGGAAGAGGGAAGCACACGCAGCTATAATAAGCAAAAAAAAAAAATGAAGCGGCGGGATCCGGAAATACTTCCTGGACCGTCGCCGACATGAGAGGGAAGGAAAGAGGGAAGAGGGGAAAGTGAGTCATACCAAGGACATGAGCGAGTCAGCATGTTCGACTCGATCACACCAACTTGTGACGCATGCTCGGCCGGTCCGCATACACCACAGTCATAGCGGCAGGAATAGAGCATGGCTGCTCTACAAGTGCGTAGATGTTTGGCTGTGCTGCGTTTGTGTCTGGACGAGGGCACGGAGCCACCCGTCCGTTCAGCTTCCTGCCCCACCTCCCCCGTGTCGGTAGGGGTACCCACTTTGGGTTTGGTATGGGGAGTCAAGGCTGGACCCGTCTGCGACGCTTTCGCTGGATTTCATGTGACAGGCTCGTGGGTAACGCATGGCAGGTGGGTCATGCAGCTACATGTTGACTACATGGCTGTGTGAGTACCCCACTCGAAAAGCAGCGAGGACAGAAGTCGTATACACATGAAGGTGAGCCGGAACGCCAGCAAAGAAAGAGAATAAAAGGGTCTCAGCTGCGCAGCGCACCGATCGGCGCTGCACTGCATTCGTAC
>NC_009309.2:474078-524801 GCF_000002845.2 Leishmania braziliensis MHOM/BR/75/M2904 | reverse complement strand
CCCGCCCTCTCGAGGGCTGCGGCGCCTTCCTCTGGCATGGCAGAGGGGCTCTGTGAGGCGGGCTGGCAGCGCAGGCAGGTACAGAGCAACTCCCACAGTCCCCCTCCCTATCCTGCGGCCTCGCTCCAACCGCACCGCCGCACGCACAGCCGCAACACCCAGGGGTCGCTGTACGGCGGGCATGGAGCCGTGCTGGTAGGGGCTCGTCTTCTGAGGCCGCAGTCCACTCCTCGTCTCTTACAGAAGCGGTACGCCAACGAGCCGGTCCCCAGACGACGTGCCACCCGCAGCTGCACCTCGGACATGGCGGACCGCTGGGTCGCCGAGTGGCACAAACTGCGGGGAGTGCATGCCGAGCAGCGGTACCGCGTGCAGCAACGGGCTTGCCCCTGGCAGAACCTCCGGGGGGTGGAGGGCCACTCCTCTCCGCACACCCTGCACTGAGTACGTGCGCCGTGCTAGACACTCTCTCATTCTGAGGGGTTGGGCATGGAAACAGCTTCTTGTCCCGCTTTTCCCTCTTCCAGTGGCCTCGGTGCGTATGGCATCGAAGGATTGAAACTAGGAGCCGTTCGCCGCCAAAGACGCCGCGGTTGCTTGCACCGCAGTCTGCTGTGCGCCTATCCGCTCGACCTTCGATGCCAGCTGGAGAATGAACTGGCACAGGTTGTGTCCGTCGTGCTGCGACAGCTTGCTTGGATTCAGCAGGTTGAACGCGGAAGACACCCTTTCGGAAGAGCACCTATCATTCATTCTCTGTGTGTGTGGGGGGGGAGGTCACTTCGCGATGGGGCTCCCAAAAGGCGGCATAATTCATACGCTCCCAGGCATGCCGCAACTTGTCCCAAGCCAGCATCCGCTTCTTCGCCTGGCAGTGGGCGTGATCCGCCTCCATGAATCTGCTGAGAACGGTCTCTCAGCAGATGCTGTGGACCAGGTCCCCGAGGCGATAGATATACACCTCGGACGCCTGCACCCTCTCCCTTCGCAACGCGATGACTGCGTCGCCCGCAGTCGAAATCGACACATGCGTGGGACGCCCGCCTGTTCCTCAGTCTTCAGAGCCTCGGAGACACGATCGGTAGCCGGTGCGATGGCTGTTGGGCTCAGCGAACGCGAGGCTCTGTCATACATGAGAGGCCCATGCACGACTGGCCTTCCAGCATCAGCCCATCGGAACTCCACGGGAACGGGCCCCTCTCTCTGCATCATGAGGGCCACAGCCGCATGCAGAATATTCCTGTCTGGCGTAGTTCCTCCAGCGTGAGAGGGTAAACTGAAACGCCATGATATCAGTGGAGTGTCGTATAATGGGCGTGCACGTGCCCCCTTTTCACTGCGTAGTCCCCGCAGAGAGCGACGCGCTCACTTGCTGGATTAGGAAAGTGAAGAAGAGGGGCGTGAGGAAGCGAGGGAGAGTACATGGTCAGCGTTACGCTGGGGGCGATCCAGTGGGGAGGGGGAGGGCGGGAGGGCCCCCAAGGAGACAAAAGTGCGATGGACTCGCAAGACAGAAGACCACAAACAGGCGGAGAGGGGGGGGGGGGGGGGGTAGAAGCGAAAGGCGGTGGCGGGTACGGCGCTGATCGGCCTGCACCCGATGCAGAGACGTTTGTGCACCCCACTGGTGGCCACTCGAAAGCACGCAGAGGTGGAAAAAATTGCGTGTGGGTGGGGTGAAGGGGGAAGAGGGGAACAAGCTGCTGAGCCACGTACAGCCAGACAGCAGCACACGGGTGAGCCGATACACGTACAGAAATGCATCAAGCGGCTGTCTATAGGTTTCACTTGCTTCTCCGACTCGCTTGCAGTTCACGGCACGTACACACAACCTCGCACAGACCCCTGGCGTGTAGGTACGCCGCTCAGCTGTGCCCCTTTCGGGGAAGGGCCATCAGAGTATCGGATGGTGGTGATAAGCGTGGGCGGCCTAGACTCCCATTCGTATCACCACCAAGAAACGTGTGAATGCAGGGGAGGTACACACACGACAATGCACACCCTCACCCATATTCCCTCCCTCCCCTCCCCCCCCCCACCACCACCACTAAGAGAAAAAAAAAGAGAAGCAAACAAAGAGGTCGGCAGAAACAAAGCAGTGGTGGTGTTGTTATTGTTGTTGTGCTCTTTCGATGTGTGATCCGACCACGAGCAGGTCAACGAGTGTGCGCATACAACTACAGCCCACCTGCACCTCCGTCGCGCCACGGCTAAACCCTGGTCGTTTAGCACGAGCCGTCCCGCCGCTGAATCGAGCCATGCGCCTGGCCGGCTCTTCCCGCCCTTTCTCGCCCCTTCCTCGGATGCATGCTGCACGATCGGCGCCACACGGACCTGGATGAGCAGCACGCCTCGATCCGAGCGGGCCGCGCCCACAGTTCGGTTCGAGGGCGGAAGCCGTGGCGTCAGCTCTGCGGGCAACAGGGGGGAGGGGGGTCTAGGCGCATCCCGGATGAGCTCCAGGAGGAAGTGGAGCAGCTGCACGCCAGGGCCCTTGGAGACCCTGTGCCCTGCATGCCAGGCTTCGCCCCCCGTCACACCTCAAGTGGCAGCGTCCCGTTATGTGGTCTGGTGGGTCTTCACATTGGAGCCTGGAGGACTTAATGGTGTCCCCATTCGGGTTGTTCTCGTCGTTTGCTAGCGCGGAGAAAGGAGGGAAAGATGCAGACCCGTGTGGTGAGGACTGTTCAGACACATTTCCTTGCGTCTGCAGCGGTGGTGCTTACCAAGGAGGTGATGCGCGCCTCGCTGAATCACTGCCGAGTCTCATTTACTCATGATAGGCACGTCTGTATGCGTTTGCGGTACACTCGGGCACCATCAGCGAATGCTCATGAGGGAATCGTCTTGCCCATTGTCACCGCACTCAGGCGCGCGTTCAGAATGATCTCGTCGGCGATGGGCTGATGCATCTCCTTGGAAAAGTAGTGGCCCATCTTCGGAAAGACTACCAGTCGAGCACCGTTAATGCAGTTGGCCAGATGCTGCGCGTTGGAGAGGGGAATGAGCGGGTCCTTTCCACCGTGCAGCACCACCACAGGGATGTGGCGGGACGACACAGTGCTCTCACCCAGCGGTGATGCGCTACTGCGCTCGTTGCCGCTACTGTTTGTCGCATTGTTGGTCCCTCGGTTAATGTGAGCCTTAAGGGCAGCGCTGCGGTCCTTGGAACGGGCAATCGCGGCCAGATGCCGACGTCCGCCCCCCTGGGATGGCGCTCGGACAAAGTCGAACCACATACCAAGGCGGAACTCGTACTCGTGGAAGGCCATCTCTCCAGCGACCGCCTTGAAGAAGCGTACGCGGTAGTCAAGAACCGAGTGCACATCATTGGTGCTTGCCGGCTGGTCAAGGAGGTTCAGCAGGAGCAACGGTTTGGGCCAGGAGGCACCGGCAGAAGTGGAATGCAGGCAGAGGCTTGACACCATCTCTGGGTGCCGCAACGTCAACAGCTGCGCAATCATGCCTCCCATCGAGCAGCCGACAATGTGAGCTTGGCTGATCTTCAGTGCCCTGAGCAGGCCGGCGGCGTCCTCAGCCATGTCCTCCAGCGTGTACGCTATAGGCCTTTCGCCGATGGACGCCCAGGCAGGCAGTGCCAGCTGAAGGATGAACGGCGACGGGTACTCGTCAAGGCGGGTGGAGAGGCCCACGTCGCGGTTGTCGTAGCGAATCACGTAAAAGCCGGCTGCGGCGAGGTGGCAGCAAAATCGGCTGTCCCACATCAGCGACGACGCGTTCATGCCCATGATGAGGAGAATACACGGGTCCGACGGGTTGCCAAAGGTGCTGTAGCAGAGTGTGATGTCCTTGCCGGTGCTGGCACAGCGCCCCACCTGCACGAACATTTCCTCGGGATGATGCATGAAGATGCGGCGAAGCTCGTCAAGGACGTCCTGGGGCAGGTCGATGTACTCTGGCTTAGATCTCACTGTCACCATTCCGGGCGACGTTGAGGTCATGGCCGTCTCGCTTGGTGGCAACCTGCTGTCGCTTTCCACCATGTCTCCGCCGTAGAGATGAGGAGGCGTTGGGTGTATGTATGGAGGTGGGGGGGAGGGGGGGGAGGGGAGGGGGGGGAGGTGGAAGGTGGGTGCCACAGGCGATAAATTGCAGCTTGTGTTTTTCTGCTTCTTTTTCCTTGAAACAAGGAGAATATAAGAGCACGTGTCAATAGAGGCACGCTGACGCACTTGTTCGTGAAGGTGTTCGGCTCCTCACGACTGGATGAGCAAGAGGAACGGACAAGGATGGGAGAGAGGGCAAGTGCAAGGAGGGCAGAAAAGGTAGGAAATGCAAGCACTCGAGACCCGCGTGAGAGATGAGAGGAACGTCCTCTCGCATAACATGTAGGTGCCTGTGAGAAGAGGGCTTACCATAGATGTACCCAAGTATGCGGACAGGCTTGAGTGCACTCAGCATCTCATCTGCCGCTGGATGCATGCGTGCGCGCGGACACATTCGGAGGAAAGCGAGGATCTGCATCACTATGAAGATGTAGCAGAGACTGAGGGGCATCAACGACAGTGCAGCGTCTTTTGCTTTGGTAGAAAGGCATAACGCTGGATCGCCTGTGGCAGGTGGGGGCCCCCTCCCTCCTTCCCTCCTGCTCTCCCTCTCTCTAACGCAAGTAGCGTCAGTCAAGCTGATCTAGATTCACGCCTGAGATTCCACCATGGTGGCGCGATCCCCTCCAAGACCCCAATCCTTTGGGAAACAAAGCAGCAACGGGTACAGCTGGTGCCCATACCACCGAGAGAAGATCATTAGAGGCGCACAACGGTCATGTCCCCTCCGTGGCGCCATCCACCACATCATCGCCCATGATCATAGTGACCCACCACAATTCCACCATCAACCGGCACTGGGTATCTTCTACTTACCCCCCTCCAAGATTGCCTTCAGCTTAGCGCCAAAGTCACGGAAGATCTCGTTGCTGCGAATCTGACTCGCGTCCCAGCAGACCCCCGAACTCCGAGAGATTCCCCGAAGTCGACGCAGAGCCCTCCATATTCACCATGGGTGCAGAGGAAGTCGCAACACCCAACGTCGCAGCGGCAAACGTACTGAGCGAGTTGGGCGCCTCCCTCCCCTGCACACACAGATACACACCAACGTCTCACCGTTCTGCTCCACAACAACTCAGCGTTCAAGTGGCGCCGTAGGTTGGGCGGGTACTCTAACACCAGCGCCGTTGCATGCTGGCAGGCGGAGGAATGCATCAGCTGCAACATGCCCACGCTATGAATCAGAAAAGCGAGTCCCTGTGAAGTCGTCGAAGATGAGACAAGCGATTCGCAAGGCTATGCCAAGCCCCCTCCCCCAGTAATCGCTGAAGATCAGCTGTGAGAGCAGGAGAGTTTCCCCTGGCGAGAGCGCGAGATCGCGTGCATGCTCCATCGGCGGTGTCTTGAGGACAACTCTGCGGTCGGACTAACGATAGGCCTCCTCATACCTCCCAGCTCTGTTATACCCACGACATCCCCTGGCGCCCCCACTGAAGTAAGCAAGCCACTGATCCCTTTTGCCGGTCTCGTTAAGTCCTCCAAGACAAGAAATTCGAAGTGAAGCTTCCCAGGTGACTGTTGCTACTGGTGTTTTGCCTGCTCAACGCCCAGGTCGCACCGCACCAGCTCTTCACCTGGCCTTCTCACGTTCCCGAGGCTCACGCGCGTCCCTCATCTCTCTTAGTCCGTTCAGCTGCACTATCAGTTCACTCAGAAGCATTCGGTGATCGGAGCAGGTTTGAACCTCAGGACTCCACTCCGCCCGCCATTACAAGTTCAGGGAATTGTTCAGGACTCGTAATGGTGGACGCGTCGAGAAGAGAGAAAGCAGTGTTCGGCCGAGGGTATCTGCCTGCGCAGCGAGGCGCATTGATGTCCTTTGTGAGAAGGACAGCAGAACAGTGGCGTCGGCTCCCCCGTGATGCGGAAGAGCATGGGAAAGAAGTTAGAGAACGGGAAGGAGAGCGAAAGAGAGGGGAGTCGGTGAGTGAAGGCCGCACAGCGAGGTGGACCAATTTGCAGCCGCATTCCGCCAACTTTCTTCCCTGCCCGACTCCCGTCCTTTTGCCTCGAATACGCGCGCGTCACCCCGCATGAGACGTGCACTTGAGTCGGTGGCGGCGATGAAATCAGTCGAGAGAAGGGGAAAGAGCGGCGAAACACGTCTCCCTGTACGCAGGCGCACGTGGGGGGAACGTACGCGTCGAGGCCAAGCTGTTTCGTCTGCGATTAAGAAGAGAGGAATGATAGACGGAAGCGGCCAGAAAGAGCCCAGCGATGTGCACCGAGAGAAAGAGAGAGGGAGAGAAGGGGGCGGGGACAAACGCGTGCACCCGAATGGCTCACTCATCTCTCGCACCGCCCGTGCCTTAAAGTTGTGAGACGGTCGTCACTGGTTGCTTCGTGGAGGACGAACCAACAGCAGCAGCAGACAGCTGAGCCTTTCGTCCTCGCAACTTCGCGGCAGCTTCGCCAGCGCGCACGTTATCACGTATAATTCGGATGTACGTGTTCCTCAGGGCGGGAATCAAGGTGTGGCCCATGCCCTCCACCACGCACAGGTGACTACCCGGTATCACAGAGGCTAGGTGGCGCGCGTTAGAGGCAGGCACGAGCGGGTCGCAGTCACCCTGGATGATGATGGTGGGCACGTATAACGGCGTCGCGGCCGCAGAGGTCGATTTATGTCTGCTGCTGTTGTCATCGTTGCCCTCCGCCCTGTCTTGCGATACCGGTACGCTGGTGATGCGCTGTCGCAGCGCGTCGTCGCGGCACGGCGCGTTCAGCATCGCCAGAAACTGGCGTGGACCGCCATTCACATAGAGGCTGCGCTTGAAGATACGTGTCATCTGCCGCTGCGCTGCGACAAGATCGAATGAATACTTGCTCTGGTCACCTGAGAGTTTTTCTAGCAGCTTGGAAAAGCTGTCCGCGTAAACCGCCACTCGCTCCGCATCCCTCTCCGCGCACAGCCGCTGTCGCTCCTCTGGGCTCATGGCTCGCGCGATGCGACTCTCGTACTTGGCCGACGTTGACTTTGGCATGAGCGAGATAAAGCTCATCATGTCACGCATTGTTGGCCACTGCGCGCAGGGCGAGCTCGAGTGGGTGGACATGAGTGTTTGCGAAAGGACGCGTTCAGGATGCATCAACACCATGCTTTGCACAATCATGCCGCCCATGGACGACCCGACAAGGTGGACGAAGTGTATGCCCAACACGTCGAGCAAGCCAAATGCATCGGCTGCCATATCAGTAAGTGTGTAGACCTCACGAATTGTTCGCGTGCCTGGACGCAGCAGCGCGTAGGCGTAGCGCAGATAACTGGTTGAGCCCATCGACAACGCACCTTCACCACCCTTGCAGCCGTCAAGGTGGGTGCTGCGACCGATGTCACGGTTGTCGAAGCGGATGACGTGGTACGGGCCGGAGTGCGCGAGCAGCGTGCACAGATGATCATCCCAGAAGAGTCCTGGGGAAGCGAGGCCCATGACGAGTAGCACGCACGGGCTCTTTACCGCACCGAAGGTGTTATAGCAGAGTCGAATCCTGCATCCCGTGCTGCGACAGCGGCCCGCGTCTGCAAACTGGTCGCTTGGGCGCAGCACGGTGGCCTGCTGAGGTGGAGACAACAGTGACGGCGTAGAAAGATGAGGCATGAAGTAGCCTGACTGAATCCTGCGTGAAAATGGGTGTCTGGGCTGAGGAGGAGCTGGAAAGTAGCGAAAGGCCAACAAATGTATGAAAAAGTGGATGATATGCACCAGCGCACAGCACCAGCGCACGATGCGGGAAAGGGGGGGGGGGGGGGAAGATGCAGCAGTACGACAACAAGGAGCAGAGAAAGAGTGTGAGAGGGTAAGAGTACAGAGCTCAAGGCGAACGCAGGGCGCCCAGTATAGGAGAGGGTGAGGGGAAGTGGGGGAAAGGAAGCGAGGATGGCAACCTCCTTCTCTCCTCAGATATGGGGGGGGGAGGGGGCAATATGCGCAGATCGGTGGCGTTTGCTCGTGTGATGCGAGCACCACAGAGTGACATAGAAACCCACGTGGAGGTCAACCGCACAACAGTATCCATCAATCCATTAGCGTCCTCACTGAAAGATCTCTGCGCGCAGAGAGGGAGAGAAGACGCCGATACACATACATAGGTGTGAGGGATGCGCCCACACGATTGAAGACTGCGACAATCGCTTAGAGGGAAAGGGAAAGACACACACACACACACACACACACACACACATACGCGTACGCGAGTACTGGAAAAGTCAAAACACAACGAGAGAGGAGGCGGGGTTCAACGAAGTGAGGTGCTTTACACCGCACTGAAAAGGAACTGCAGAGTGGCAGAGCGCCATCTGGTCCAATGAGCCCCTACGCACACATCACGGCACCAACGAGGCCACCGAAGGGAAAAAAAAAAAACACAAGAGAGGAAATGAAAGCGCTTCAATAGAAAATCAAAACTGTAGACCACAAAAAAAAAAAAACAGCAAACGCGCCCGCGAGAATACTCGGTCGATCATTGCCACAGAGACACACGCGCACAAACCGATAAGAAAGAGAAAAGGCAAAGGAAGGGGGCGCAGGCACGTAAGCGAAGCGCTGAAGCGAACGGCCAGTGATGCGACAGCAGCCACAACACCAGATGGAAACATAAAGAGAGCGAAGTAGGAGGACAGGAATATATCTGCAGAAGCCTGTCGTCACAATGTGCGCCTATCGCGCTCCCTGAGGGGGGATGGGGGCACGAACTCACCTTATCTGCACCATCCCTCCGTGCACATGCTCACACACACACACACACATATCCACATGAGCTGCAAGAGGGAGAGAGCTTCGTCGTGAGTCTCAACAAGTGGGGAAAAGGAGGAGTGAAGAAAAAGGGAAGGAAGAAGCCGCCCCGACGAGCTGAGGACGGAAGAGAAGCGAAGCGAGTGCATGATGGTAGGAAGGGAGGGTGGAAGTGCATGAGTGGACCGACGAAAGAATAAGAACTGAAGAGGGCAATCAACAAAACATGGAAGCACACGACGACGAACGGACTGGAAGGGGGGGGAGGGGGGAGGGGTCGACGAACTGGTCTCCACCGCTGCGGACTTGACGCTGTGCTGACAACTATGGTTCTGGGGAAGTGAGAGACGAGAAGAGAAACGAGCCGACGGACAGGGAAGTCCTCCGTGGAGGTCGGGAAGTCGTAGAGCTCACGAGCGTGGCGGTTGCGGCTGTTGTGATGAGGGGGCCGATGGTGGTATTGGGGCGAGGGGGGAGGGAGGGGGCACAGAAACAAGGGAAAGAAGTTTATGGAGGATGTGCGTGTGTGCCTGTAGGAAGGCAGAAAGGGAGGGAGGGAAGGCGGCCATGGGCACACGCGCACAAAGACACAGTAGAGAAGAGAGGAGAAAGGCGAAGTGGAAAGAATATAATGAGAAAAAACGCAGGGAGCCCCCTATTTCCTCCGCGTCCGTCTCTTTTGACGGGAGAAGAGAGAGGGGGTGCTAAGAAACGCACACACACGCACACGCACACACAGTCACCAGGTGAACATGAGAGCATGCCAAGTAGGAAGCAAAAGAAACAAAAAATCACCGCTCGAGGAGGGGGAAAGGACCCTTCGCAAGCCCAATAGCGGTGCGGGCATTGAAATATACATAAGCGGAAGGAAAAACCCTGCTGCGTGTGCGTGTGGGCCCGCCGCCCCCCCCCCCAACCCACCCCACCCCACCCCCTCCCGTTGCCACCTGTCGTGCGCTGTCGCTTCCTGAGAAAAGAGCAGAAGAAGCGAAAAGCGAACGGAGAAGCAACGACGAGAACAGCGGAGGAGAGGCGGGCCGTGGTGCGGCAGACAACACGCCACGGCCTGGAGAAAGAGAGGGAGAGAAGAGAAACTAAAACAGACCGAACGGAGTGAGTGAGTGAGCAGGTTGGGGAAGAGGGTAGAGAGAGAGGTAGAGAGAGAGGCGGGGGTGGGGTGGGGTGGTAGACACAAAGACAAGAGGACGGTACCGAGAACAACAAACAGAAGCCGTCTAAAGCCCGCAAGAAAGTAAGGCACACCTGCGAATAGGGGAGGTCCGAGAGGGGAGCGGCTCTTGCGCGACGATGTTTCTCTGCTCGGACTGCTGAGCTCGCCGTCGACGCGACTGGCCGATATGCGCAGGAAAGTCAGTCAAAGTAAACAGACGAAAAAAAAAGGGGGAAAAAAAGAGAGAGAGCCCGTCGCACGTGCCACCCCCGCGTCTCCCTCCCCTCGCGCTCTGTGGCCCGTCCATCCGAGGGCGGGTGTCCTTCAAAGGTGCACAGAAACTCACCCTTACAGGCGTCCAGCGCACCATGACAGGCACACACCGGGTTGGCCTCGACGCACTCGAGGTGCACACGAACGCAAGCAAGAGGTGCAGGTTTCGGTGAGACCGCGTGTATGGGGAAGGGAGGTATCAGCGGGAGAGAGAGGGAGAGAGACAGCAACGGGTGGCGATGGTAGCGAGTACGCACGCACACACATACGCCAATGGCCGCCGCTCGTTCGCTTCTTTGAATTGCGTTCTTTTCTGCTTTGTCCTCTCTGTTCGGCTGCTGCTACGTCCCAATACAATGAGAGAAGAAAAGAGAGAGTCGTCACTGCGTCTCGGCTAGGCGAGAGAGGGAGAAGGGGGGAGCGCGCACTTACGCCCCGCACTTACAACTATACAGACGCACCACTGCAGAAGTGTGAAGAGGGGAGGGGGCGAAGATGAAAACGAAAAGGGAGAGAGAGTAGGAAAAAGAGGAGCGAAGGATACGGAGAAAAGTCCCAAGACACGAGAAGAGCGGCTGAGCGCGTGCGTTCCTTCACGAAGGAAGAGAGCGAGGAGAGGGGAAGACGGACTGAGACAGGAGCAGCGTCGACCTTGAACGACACGCATAAGCGCACCTTATCAACTGGTGTCTTGACGCATATGCCTGGCTCACAGTGTCCCCTCTGTCTCACGCCCCACTTGCCACTCATCATCACCATCACCTCCTCGCACTACTACACAACCGAGTGGCGCATGAGGTATGCGACCACGGCGACAGTCTTCTCTCGTTCAGTCCCTGTTCGACTGAGTGGAGGAGAGGAAAGGAGAGGAGGAGCGGTAACGGTGGCGAGCGCAGCCGACGGTAGTGAAGCAGTGCGAGCGCAAGGAAGAGAGGAAAGAAACACGCACTTCCGACCACGCAAGTCCCACCCACAACACATCAGCACAAAGAGTGGCCACAGCGTCGAAAGAAAAGGAGGGAGACAAAGCAGAGGTCGACCGCACACCAACAATAACACCACCATCATCACCGCTACCGAGAGGGAGAGAAGGGAGAGAAAAACAACACAAAAGGGCTACGGCACGGCCAACGCAGCGCCAGTTTAAGAGGCGAACAGAGGAACAGAAAGCGAAGGCGGGAGAGAGAGAGAAACAAACTCATCACACAGGCAAGCACACACACACACACACACACACGAGCGCCATCACTCGCACGACAAGGAGAAGAAAAAGAGAAGTAAAGGCGGGATGCACATGGGGGGGGAGGAGGTACAATGCAGAATAGAGTGAAAAAACTATACCAAAATGCGAATAAACACAAATCTCTAAACACACGCCAATGGCAGAGGCGGCGGGAGGAGACAGGTGAAAACAAGAAGGGATCCGTACAAGAGAAAGGAAAGAAAGGAGTATGATGACACCGCACACCTCTGTGCCACGGTGGGTTGGTGGAAGGAGCCACAGAAAGAGAAAGAGAGAGAGAGGTCCCCTAGAGCAATCAGCCCACACACAAGCACACTCGCCTAGGTGAAACCCTGGAGAGAGACTGAGGAGAGCAGAGCAATGCCGACTTGGTCTAACCGGTTCGCAAAGCGCGGGTCTCTCTCTCTCTCTGAAGAAATAGAGCACAGCTTCACCTCCCACGCAATCATTGTTGTGGCACATTACACTCACTCGCTTAAATGTACGTCTTGGGCACGCAATCGGCCGGCGACTGAAGCATGTCCTCTGCATCGGCCACCATCAGCTCCAGCTTCTCCAGCTGCCGCTGCATCATGGTCCGCTGGCGGACATCCTTGGCCTTGCCGAGGTCTTCGCGGATCTTCGGGATCGTGTTAGTGCCGTAGGCGACAAAGGCGCGCGCGCTGCCCACCTTCGGGCGGCGCGTCTCGATCTTAGAAAAGCGCTGCAGCGTCGCAAGGTAGCTGAAAATTTCATCATCATGCATGGCGCACGAGAAGAGTGCCGTCGAGTGCACTGACCGGTGCATGACGGAGTAGAAGAGCGCGCGCGGCTCAGCCGGATTCTTGTCGATGATGCGGTTGTAATGAATGACGCCGTCGCCGACACCGCTCGCGAAGATAGAGGAGACGATGACGTCCTCCTTGCCGGAGGACTGTGAGGTTTTGACCTGTTTCAGCACGCATGTGCACAGTACAATCCCCTGCTCCTCGGCCGAGGGGCTACAGTACTCCTGCGCGCGGCACAGGGCTGCATCTAGCACGTCGTTGAACTCGCCGGCATTCTCGGCACAGACGTACACCATGCCGTTGGCCACGTTGCCGAACAATGGGCTCTCCGCGACGGTTAATATCACAAAGCGATGCGGTGGATCGGCCAGTAGGTCCAGCACCTGGTCGTCCTGCAGAAGGCACATCGACATGGTGAACTCGAACTGCGTAGAAGCCAGCTTGCCAAACGCGCCCTTCACCACGGACCTCAACGCCAGCCATGTAAACCACTCCGTCGGCCGCGCAGCGGGGAAGCCAGCATCGGCCATGATCATGCCCACGTTGCACCCGTACACAAAGTTGTCGCGCATCTCCTCTAGTGAGTCGCTCGAAAGCTGAATGTCGGTGCGGCGGTTGACGTACATGACGTCGTGCATATCGTACTTTTGGACTTCCTCGGCGCCAGGCTTGTCGGCACGGAGGGTGTGGCCGTCCACCTCGATCACGGGGCTCCGGCCTCCAGAGGTGTCAAGCAAGATGGAGACTTTCAGCGCATTCGTCAGCGATGGGTCACGGGCGCAGGCGTTGCTCTTGCCAGAGGTGCCCGGGTCGCCGTCCTTCTTGTACTGCACGCCGTCCTGCTCTGCCGCTTTGTTCTTGAAGTACATGCCAACGCGCTTCTCACTGTTTTTACGGGTCAAGTTCGGTACACTGTTCTTACGCCCCAGCACCTGCGGCTGGCCCTCCGCCACCATCGCGTTCGCCGACGTCACCTTTGACGGTGGCGCGTCCCAGGCGGCAGCACCACCGATGCCGTCCCCAGTCGCCTTCACGGGCCCCTGTTGCTGCATCATCACTTGATGCTGCCACTGCCGCCCCATGACACCGGGGCCGCCGTGGTGCTCTACTGTTGCAGTGAGCCCATTCAGAGCCACCATGCCGCCACCACCGCCACCGCCCATGTGTGGGCCACCTCCCGGCACAACCTGGGAGAGACGCTGCTGCAACTGCGAGGACGCGGCGAGCGGGCCGCCACCACCGCCGTTGTTGCTGCTGACGTAGTTGCAGAACTGACCTGCTATGGAGTACTTTCGCTGGAGAGACTTTGCGCTGTCCTGGCGAACAAGGCCCGATGTGGGCGGCTCCGGGGGAACGCCTGCAGCGCCCTTCGCCCCGATGTCACCGCAGGTGGCGGCAGCCGTGGAGGGGCCGCCAGCCCTGCCGCTACCGGAGTTGGGGTACTTGAACATGCCATTTATGCTGTTCAGTGACATATCTGGGCCGACGCCGGTGGCACCAGTGCGAACGCTACCATGCATAAAACTCGGCTGTCGGAAGCTACCATAGCTGTAGCAGCTCAGGGCACTGCTCTGCCGGCTGAGCTGCTGAGGAGGCCGGTCACCAACATTCGGGGCCGTGCCACCGCCGAAAAAGCTTCCACCGCCCTGGCGAATGCTGCCGTAGCTGTTGTTACGCATGAGCGGGCCACCACTGCTGACCTGTGAGCCAGCCGAGTAGTCGAAGTTCATGCCGCTGTTAACACGGTGCAGGCTTCCAGCCCCAGTACCGACCGAAGAGAAGCTCCCGTGGCGTTGCGGTTGGTTGCCGCCGCCGCCTTGCCCACCAAAGCTGCCAAAGCGAGGGATCACTCCTATCGACCCCATCGAGTGGAAAGAGCCCATGCGCTGCATCATCGGGTTCGGCTGACCAAAGTTGCTCTGGTTGCGCATCATCATGAAGCTCGGGTTGCGGTTCAGCTGACTTGGGCTGACGCCGCTAGCTATCGACCCGCTGCGGCCACCGACAAATCCCGGGGACGGGTGGCCTGGTAAGACACCTCGCCCAGCGCTGTATAAGGGTACCTGCGCATGCGGCAGTGGTTGCTGCTGGCCATACTGTTGCTGCTGTGGATGATGGTATTGCTGCTGCATCATAGGGCCGCCGCCGTAGCCGACGCCCTGGTGCATACCAGGGCCCATCACATAATAACCACCGTACATGACTAGCGTATCGACCCGTGCTCTGGGGATGTCCGCGCTGCCGTGATCGTTTTTTTTTTGCGCGTTGTGTAGCCGCGCTCCAGCCCCAGCTCCGCTCTGTGAGAATGCCGCACGTGCCAGCCAATGGCGCAGGGAGAGGCACGTACAGACACACTCGGCACAACGAGCGACGAAAAGGTCAGTGCTCACCAAAGCCTGAAGGGGTATAGAGGGGAGTGGAGGGGGGGGGAGGGGGGCTGCAGCAGAGGGAAGGAGGGCAACCGGACTCACACAGACGCAGAGACGTGCAAGACGGAGGCGCTCACAGAGAGGGAGAGAGAGAGATTCAGCTCTACATGTATTGGTGAGCTTCGTTTGTTCAGCTGTTGCTTTCCTTGCGAATTTACTGTTGCTCTCTGTCGGCTCTCTCGTAGCGCTTTGCTTTTGGGGGCGTGTGTGGAGGGGGGGGGGGGAGATGGCGTAGGGGGTTGGTGTGGTGTGCAATAGCCCCTCTTTATCTCCTTGAAAGATAACTTCGTTCCTCCTGCTGGGTGTCGGCGCATACGTGCGCATATGTGAGTCGTGTACAATGAGGGAGCGGTGAAGGAAAGAATGGAAAAGGAGGAGAAGAGGGTAAAAGGCCACCTTCAGTGTGACTTCAAGGCCAGCCCGGAAAAGGGTAAAGAGAGACGCAGGCAAACACATGCGCGCGCCCTCACGCCCCTCCCGTGCTGACTGCGCTCCACATGAAAATCGTCAATTGAATATTTTCTCCTCTCTTCGCTGCCCTCTTCGGGCCCTTCACAGTGAGTACGCAGTGGGTGCCTGTGCTTTCGGTATGTGGCAGAGAGAGAGAGAGGGAGGCCACTCTACCGCCTCTCAGGGTGTCGCGGGTACTCTCTCGACAGCACTTGCGCCAACGAGGTCGAAGGCGAGTAAGGAGTAGCGGTGAGGAGGGGAGAGATGGACAGGTGAGCACGCTAACGCGATGCGTTGCGCACCGCACCATCACACCCTTCTTGTCATTCGTGTCACTTTGCCTATCCACCACTGACATGTCGAAGGGCACATCCCCACTCTAAACCGAGAAGCGGCGCTACTCAAGATGGCGGTTGGGGTGAGGAGGAGATAACCTACACAAGAGAAGAGCGGAAAGAGAAGGGTACGGCGAAGTACAGAGGATACGTCTCGCACAAAGCTGACAGATATGGAGACGGGAACAGAAGAGGAGAGGAGAGGTGGGAGGTGGTGGATGTCAGGGCGTTCCCCATAATATACGACCTAAAACAACAAGTGGAGTGAAGGGGAGGAGGGAGGGAGCGGGAGGGAAGGAAGTAAGGGAGAGAGAGAGATTGGCCGTTGTTCTTCTTTGTCTTTTGCCTCGTGGGGAATGCGGGGGGAGAAGAGAGCTCATAAAAGGTGATCGCAGCACTACAAGGGAGAAATAGTGGGGGAGGGGGGAAGGGAGGGGGGCAGAGGTGGCGATAGAAAACAGGAAGAGCTTGCGTATACCCACACATGTGCTTTCGCTCTTAAACAAGCGCTCTAGCCTGCGCGCTGGGTGTGGCGGTGCAGTTCTGGCGCTCGTGTGTGTGTGTGTGTGTGTGTGTGTGTGTGTGTGTCTGTGTGCTTACAGGCTGGTGAACAGAAGGGCAAATGGAAAAAAAAAGGAGGAGGGTGCAGGCGTACGCCTATATGTCATGAGCATGAGCCTCACTGAAACTCTGCGCAGCTGCTCACACACACACACACACACACACACACACATGCACCGGGGGAAGTGCAGGAGGAAATAAAACAAGCAAAAGACTCCCTCAAGGAGAGTGGCCGCCATGAGCGGACAAGCCAGATGCCCAGAAGAGAGAGAGACACACAGGCCAAGCCACAAAGACGGCGCGTGCGTCGACATCATGGCGGAGGTCGGTGCATGCGTAGAAAGTGAGGGCAGGAGAGCAAAAATGCAGAGCTGCTCACGTCTTTGGCTGCTACCCCCCTCCCCCCTCGCCATCACTGTGGTCTACGCATTCCAGCCATCCATCGATTCTCCCCGCGTCGCCTCCGCTTCCGCGTGCGCACATGCCTTGAGATGCGGGTGCGTCCGTGAGTACGAGAGACGAGATGAGGTGCAACGGGTGTACGTCTGAAAGAGGCAGCGTGGAGCCCTCGCGCCACATCCCTTCTCTCTTCTCTCCGTTCTGCGAGAAGAAAAGAGGTGGTGGTGGTAGTGAGAGGGGGGACGGTGTCGGCATGGGTAGTCGCAGTACGCCATCCGAAGTCACAGGAAGAGACGCCAAGGCACCGAAGCGGCAAAAGTACAGCAGTAAAGTGGCGCCCAAGGCACCGGCTAAGGTGCAGCCGTAGACAGAGAAGGCTGAAGCAGACACACACTGCGAGATGAAGCGGAAGCGATCAAAGACAAGGAGGGCGTATCTGAGCCCAAAGCCGGCAACAGAGAGAAGCGAGAAGGGCACCAGCACGCATGTAGGTGGTCCGCACGAAATGAACAACCCATCCTCTGCCCGCTGCTCTCCTCGTCTCTCTCTCTCTCCCTGAGGTGATCGACTGTGCAAAACCTGCCCGCCGCCGTCGGCGTATCCGATATGTCAAGCAGTTTACGCCCCAACAAGCACGGTTTGCCACGTTTGTTTGAGCGGTGATCTGCTTTGTTCTGCTGCAGCTAAGCCTCCATGTCTTAGTGTTTGGGGGTGCGCCTATGGAGGTGTGGACGAGTGAAGTCACCCAGCATCACTCTTTTCCGTTGCGCCTGTGTATGCATGAACGTGCGCGAGTGTGCGTGGAGCGTCACCGTTTTCACTTCACCTACCCCCCTCACCACCCCCATCAACTTCGCCAGACCCTCAGCGCGTCGGTGCGCTTCGATAAGTGCGATGAACACAAAGATGATCTCCAGCGTCCCCAGGCGCCACGCAGCCATGATAAGCTAAAAGCCACCAGCGCCGTTATAGGCGTCCTTGATGCCGGACTCCCGAAGGCGCTGTACTTCCTGTGAGCGCCAGCCACGCATGCCCAGCAGATCAGAGCATTGCCAGAAAGGAAATCGCAGAGAGGAGAGCCGCGGGCAATACGGGAAACAAAACTGGCGAAGAGCCAGCCTTGCCATCACTGTCGCTACGAGTGCAAGGATGGAGATAATGGCGAAGAGAGCCGTCAAGGCCCATGAGGCTCTCTATCCTCTTTTGGTTCGAGAAGACCTCCTACAAAGACCTCCGCAGGTTCATCTTACCGCTGCTGTATTGTCCTTTACCCCTCCCCCCCCCCCCACACACACACACGCACACCGCATCGGGTAGCAGTGGTGCACTCTCCCCTAAAGCCAGAGCTGCTTTGGGCTTGACTATGTTGATGGGGGCACAGTCACAACCGTGACGACAATCACATCCGAGACGAAGCACGCGATCGCTGTAAAGATGTCCGGCCGACAGCGTCCATGACGGCTGGCAAGGACGAGTACGAGAACACAGAAAAAGATGGGGTAGGTGGAAGAAAGCCTTTGAGAGAGAGAGGGGGGGGGAAGGGAGGGTGCCGCAAGAGGGAGTGTCGTGGCTGCGTGATCACGCTCGTGTGGGCATGGGGGCAACCATTCCATGGCGGCCACGAGCGCATTAAAGCAAAGGAATGACAAGGGCCCCTTTACAACTGTTCCCGGCAGGATTAGCGCTTGTTGGCTTGCCTGTTTTGTTTTTCCTCTTCTCCCTCAACACACAGCTCTACCGCACAACACGTGAAGTAGTGGGCAAGTGGTGAGCAGAGCAAACAACGTCAGCAAGGAGGGGGTGGGGGGTGAATGAGGGTGTACGCGCACGTGGACGGTGCTGGCGCGCTGAAATCCGCCAGCAACACCTAACCAAGTAGAGCATACGTTGAAGATGAGCTCTGTCCTGAATCCGTTATTCACCCTTCCCCCTATACTGCAAGCGCGATGAGATCATGGGGAGGTGCGCTCAATCCTCTTCTCCGCTGCACTTGTCCCCCTCCAGTGGCACGTGACGGCTGAAGTGCAGGAGAGCGAGAGTACACGTGAGTGGGCAGCCCCAGAGGGTGTATCAGCTTCCGCATGTGTGCGCGTTGGGCTGTGCATGTCACACGATGTCTACCTCCCCTGACACGTCTTCACCAGCGCTGGTTGACAACTCTCTCCTTCCCCACCGCTGCCGCCGCCCCTCCCTCTTCTCCGCCAGCAGCGAGACGCGCGGATAGAGAAGTAAACAGGAGAAACTTCGCAAGATGAAAACGCACGCGGCGCCGGAAGGTACGTTGGGGGGCGGCTTGTCACCCTTTGAGCTCGTCCGTCGCCTTCTCGCTTGTGCCCGACAATCCTCCCACCCCAACCGCCCTCCTCACCTCGTCACTCAACAGCCCAGCAGATGCACGTTACACCAAGGCCGCGCCCTTTTCGCACAACCCAATCCCGCCCATCCACCGGTTCTCGTTGTCCTTCGTCTTTACAAATTCATCCGACAGCTCCGTGTACTGCCAATACGAAGACACCGACCGTTCTGCACCCATCCCGTAGTATTTCGACCACACGTTGATCTCGCGAGTCGCGGAAGCGACTTCATCGGTCACGATCAGCCGCGTCTCCGGTGGTGGAGCCGACGGCAGCGGCTTCAGCGTCGACTGCCCGTTAGGGCTCACGTAGCCGCGATGCACAAGCTCCTCCATCCACGGTTGTGCGCGCCGTAGCAGGTACAGCGTCCGTTTCTCTGATAGCAAACGCCGCGCAGCCTCCTTTGGCGTCATGATCCCAAAGTACTTCGGCGTATTCGGCCGTGAGTAGTGGTGAAACACGTCTGGTTGCCCGGGCCCATACAAGTCCCACCCGGCAGTCCACATCCGCGCAGAGTACAGCACCTCCTCACCGTCGAACATGTACGGCAGGAACGGGTCGAACGGCGTATCCAGCGTGAACTGCGCATCACCAAACATGAAGCCCGCAGCGGCAAAGCCCTGCAGGACTGGGCGCGGCGAGAGAGGCATCCACCGCGCACCAAGCTTCGGCATCCCGTTGCTGAGCACCTGCGCTGTGCACATGAACATAATGTCCGTCTTCTCGAATTCCTCACGGTCATGCCCCTCGCGGTACCCGTTCGGGTAGTTCGACAGCACACCGCGCGTCGGCAGCTGGAACACGCGCGTTATCAGCTTCATGTCCCAGTCCACAGAAAACCGTGTGTGACTGTCCACCACCATGAAGTAGTCCTGGTTGAAGAAGAAGAGACTCGTGATGTAGCGCCCAAACGTCGGTCCTCGAGCGTGTGAAGCATCCGTCACGCGCGTCGTCACACGGCACCCAGCCAGCGCGCGCGACGGCTGCTGCTGTGGCCCCCCACGTCCTTTCCGAAAAACAGACTGGCCAGCGATGGCGCTCTTCGCGTCCTCCTCCCCTATTAGTAGCGTATCGCGCGCCGTCTCCAACTCACCGGCAACGCACAACACGCGCTCTGCAGCGTGCGCCGGATGCACAAACACCCCATCGGGCTCCACGCCAATCCCTTCAGCACTAACGGCGGGCGTGCTCAGCACCGCATCCACGTCCAGCAGCCGCCGCGGCGCGAGCACGTCCGCCCACGTCAATGTACGCACCTCTACACCAAGCGAGGCCGGTGCCTCCGCGCCGTACAGCACACGCCGCGTCTCGCCACTCTCCAGGTCGTCCATGCCAAGTCTCGAGAGGCAGCTTGCATCCGATGAGCGGCGCTCCTCACTCACGCCAACGTAGAGGCGGTGCGGCGAAGCAGACATATCGAACAGGTTGCGCAGCGTCAGCGCGCACTCATGGTCGCGAAACGAGGCTAGTGAAACGAAGATGGACGCGTGGTGCAGCGTGGCACGGTCCGCCGGTGTGGCCCAGGCAGGGACGTGGTACCTGTCGCCAGGCCGGTAGATGGATTCCCACTTGCGGAAGTCACCAGGGTTGCCATCAGTGGTGCGACGATAGCGAGTATAGTTGGTGGGTGTCATGTACACGGTGTCGCCAGACTTTGAGAGGGAAAGAATCATGTTGAAGGTAGCATCCCGCCATGTTGTCCCAGGGGTGCGGCCCTGTACGACTTGTGCAAAACGCGTTGCGTTCTCCTCTGCGGTAAACCATGGCTTGGATGGTATATCAGAGAACTTTCTGTGCTCGTTTACCGGCGATGTCGAGAGAAAATACATAAACGAAAGTACACACAGGCACAGAATGGCGATGACAGCTAAAATAGCCTGTCGTCGACGCACGCTGAGGCGACGCCGCGGCATGCGCAGAGGTCGCTTGAGCACGCTTGGCACCTGGCTGTAGTCCCGCATGTCGCGTTTTTCCCACTCTTTTCACTGTCGCGTGGAGACGATGATGTTGTTGTCAACTGAGGGAATATAGGCTTGAACGGATGTACTTGAGCCGCCCGTACATGTGGTGCATACACCCTCTTCGTGGGAAAGAGAGAGAGGAGGGAGGGGAGGAGAGACGAGAGGCGAGAGGCGAGGGAGAAAGATGGTGTAGTTGTTCTGGCAAAGAAAAATGCACAGAGCGACTTGGATTGATCGACAGAGGCGCAGATGCGCGGTGTGCGCTTCCCCTTTTGAAGCGTCGGTCGCTTGTCTGCTCCCCCCTTTTTCCAGCGCTCGCAGGACCGCGCCCCCCTCCGGTCAGGCAACGAGAATGTGCGTGTGCGTGTGCGTGTGCGTGTGCGTGTGCGTGTGCGTGTGCGTGTGCGTGTGCGTGTGCGTGTGCGTGTGGGTGTGGGTGTGGGTGTGGGTGTGGGTGTGGGTGTGGGTGTGGGTGTGGGTGTGTGGGTGTGGGTGTGGGTGTGGGTGTGGGTGTGTGTGTGTGTGTGTGTGTGTGTGGGTGGGTGTGCGTGTGTGTGTGTGTGGGTGGGTGTGCGTGTGTGTGGGTGGGTGGGAAAGCTAGCAGAGAGCGGCAAGGGGAAAGAGGAAGACATGGTGGAGACAGGTCAGGACGGAACGGTGGGGAGGGGAGTTGTATTGGAAAGGAAAGCAGGCAAAGCATGGGAGAGGAAAAGATAGTTTGACGAAAGCTAAAGAGCGGGGAACAAAGCGTGCTGTGTCATGGGCCATCCCAAGCGCACGCAGGACGCGGTCTATCATCGAGGAGGACAGGTCCCCGCACGCGCCGCGCGAGTGTGCAAGCCAAGCGAGCAAAGAGAGCAGTCAACGCAAGCGGTGCGACGTGGCACTGATTTCCTTTTCGTCTCCTTCGTAGCTCAGCGTGACGCTGCTGACATCGTCCGCGTTACCAAAAACAGCGAAAGGGTAAACAAAAGGACAGCATATGAAAACCAACAGCAAGTAAGAGAGAAGTTAGGCGCCAATGGCGCAAGTAGAAGAATTACCCAACACGCAGCAGTCTCGCATACAGCGGCAGAGAGCGCGCGATGCTCCTCCGTCCTCCCCCCTGCTCCAGCCGCTGTCTCCCTGCGCCTCGCGCTGTTTTCCTTCCCTCTTCACCTCAGTGCTCAGCACGAGTCCACACAAGACCCACGAGGAATACACGCACACAGCAGTCTCGCATACAGCGGAGACAAAGAGAGGTGGGGGGGCCTTAGGGGAATGAAGCGACTGAAATGGTGCGAAATAGAAAACCAGTGAAAGGGGGAAAGAGAAGCATCTCGGACGTTCCTGGGTGCGTGTCAGTGTTGGTAGTGGTCTGCTCAGAGGGGCGTTGGGGAGGTGGGACGACTGCGAGCAGCACCTAATAGGCAAACACGCAGCACGAAAGGAAACGCTGATGTGAGCAGCTGCCCTCTCCACCACCTGAAAGCCAAGGACGCGACCCTTCACCTCAGGCTCAACCCCAACCAAGCGAACGACTGTCATCAGCGCTAGCCATCTGCCGGCACGTCCGCTACTGTGTCTTCCCTTTTCCGGAAATATGAAATTATTAACGATAGCAAAGCAAAACAAGCAGTGCCCCTCCCCTCTCTCCCCGCTTGGCTTCATCCCTCAACCGTGTCTTCTGTTGGCGTAATGGAATCCGTCGCGCCCGTACCAGATGACGACCTCTCCGTCTGAGCTTTCGCCTCTTCACCGAGCGCCTTCTGCAGCTTTATTTCCTCTACAATATCCCTGTAGAGTTCCCTCGGGATAGAATGCCCCATATGTGCAAAGGCGACAAGCCTTGACTCTTGGATCAGGTGAGCCAGATGCACACCGTTCTCGAAAGGAATCATCGTGTCCTTCATGCCGTGCACGATGAGCGTCGGGATGCCTTTCAACCGGCGAAGGTCGTTCTCACGACTCTCTGCACGCCGCACCGCCCATATCTGTCGCATAACCCCGTCATTGTCGGCGGGACATCGGGTGAGGTTAGCCGCGGCGATCGAGCGAACCTCTTGCTCGTCCTGCGGGTAGTCGCCCCTGAAAAGGGAGTTCATGTGAACCATGAAGTTCACTTGCTCCTCGAAGGACGGCCCGGAAGGCTTCTCCATCATCGCAAACGACATTTTCCATGTCTGCGGCTTCACATGCGGGCCGCTGCTGTGCGTATAAAAAATGGTGAGGCTCTTCACCCGCTCAGGGTGTTGTAGAGCCATACACTGCGCAATCATGCCACCCATGGAAGTGCCAAGGACGTGCACACTCTGGATCCCGAGTGCCGTCAGCAAACCCCATGCATCTCTCCCCATATCGTACAGCGTGTAGGGAGGTATACCTTCACCGATGGAGGCCCAGGCCGGGAGTATCATGCGGGCAATGGCCGGGGTCGTGTAGCCGTCAAGGTGGGTCGACAAGCCCGTGTCGCGGTTGTCGTACTGAACCACAAAGAAACCTGCCTGGAGAAGTCGCTGCACAAACTCATTCTTCCAGTTGAGTAATGTGCCGCCGAGGCCCATGACGAGCAGCAGGCATGGGTTATCAGGGTTACCGAGAGTTCTGTAGCAGAGAGTGATCTCCTTCCCCGTGCTAGCGCACTTCCCCACTCTCGCGAACTTATCGAGGGGGAGGGGTTGAGCTTTCCCGTGTAACTCCTTCGGCAGGCCCGCCGCCGCGTCAAGTTCCGCGATTAGGGTGGCTGTCATGCTCGCGCTCCCGAAGCCCGTGTGACAGCGTGTGAAAAACAAAGTAGAAAAGAAAGAGACAGTCTAGGCCGCTTCAAATGTGGCGGGGACGTCCCTAGACGACCGCCGGCAGCAGCAGCAGCAGCAGCAACAGCTCACGCTGGACAGAATCGCAGATGTCCACGAAGGTGGCGATGCAGTGGAAACGGCTGGGGCTCTGTTGCACTCACGCGCCACCACGACCAGTTCGACCTCGGATGGCTTTTGGTAAAATGCACAACCTGCAAAAAGTCCGCCAACACTACACAGCGTTGTCGCTTTTTCTCAGTGAAATCCCTGACGGACGGGAAAAAGAAGGGGGAGAAAAGGTGAAGTGTACCCCACACGAGTGCGTAAGGCGCGCATGTGAGTGCCTGAGTGAGAAGGCAGTGTGGAGCAGGGAAGATGCGCTGACTGAAGTGTGTGGGTGTATGTGTGGGTGGGTGGGTGGGTGTCCTCCCTAACGCTGTAGCAGGAAGAAGGAGATGAATAACGAAAAGGTCAGTTTAGAGAGAGCGCAAGGGGGAAGGGAGAAGAGCGGTTAGTGGGGAAATCAACATGCGCCACCGTATACTGAAGAGGCGTGGTTACAAGGCAAGGTGCCATGAGAGTCGGGAAGAGCCCTCACGCAGAGACCTTGAAGCACGTACAAGTAGGGGGGGGGGGGGACGGGAGAAGAGTTGTCAGCCGTGGCGACGGAGTGACACAGCGCGACGATGCGCGCAGAGAGGGAGCCGACAGAAAAAAAAAACAAAAAGGGCGGGGGGGGCACGCGAGACGCACACAAAAGGGTCCGCAGCTCCTTTCCCCCGTACCTCTCTCCCTCTCCGGAAGCACCATTCGGGCCCCAGCCCAGCACAGCTCCCCCTTTTGCTGGCGCACGGGATACGTAGTCCGCCCCTTTTCCCCACTTCTCACAGGCCTGGCCTGCGCATCCCAACGCGCACACCCGCAGGGGTGGGCAGCCGCGACCGCCTAGCCCGTGCCCCTGAGTGGTCCATCTCGTACTGAATTCGCCCTCTGTGATTTTACTCATGAGCGCTACCCTCCGCGTTGGCCACGCACCGAGGATTGGCGCAGCTTGCTATGTGATGGACACGGCTGACTCGGCTGAAAAAAAAAAAATAAAGAGAATAGTGGCCCCCCATTGCACTAGTGCTGCCACCTGGCTTTAGCCAAACACTCACTGGCGGGACTGCAACGGGGATGCACCACGTACAAACTGTAGGAAGCAAAACGCATCCTCCATGAGCGCGGCATCACGACCGAGTTCGCCGACCAGCGCCACGGGCGTCTGCGGGTCCACCTGTACGGAGAGAATGGGGTTGCCGGCAAGCTGAAACGATAACGTGGGCCGCACGCTGCGCACGTCTCCGCTCGTATATGGGTCAGACAGCAGCGGTGTAATAAAGCAGTCCACATCTATGAACTGCTCTTCGGTGGAACGCACTACGTCATCGCGGACGCGCAGAGCGTGATGGTAGTCGCGGATGGAAAGCTTCTGGCCAGCCTGAATGGAATCTATTAGAGACGCTGGCAACTCCCCCCGGACACCAGGTAGTCCCTCGAACGTGTTCTGCCAGTTTGTTGCCGGAGCGTTGTGACTGCTAAGCTTGATCGACTCCATGTCAGGCACAACAGAGAGCTGCTGCTCCTTCTCTGGGGAGAACACGGTTGAGTTGTCATCGTTCTTGCCACTCTGCCCATTATCCTCACCGCTCTTCGCGTCCTCGTTGCCTTGAGCAGACGCCGTCGCCGGCGCAAGTACTCGCTCGAACGCTCTGGCAAGTTGATAATGTGAGATGATCGTCACCGCCTCCATCACATCCTCCAGGGAGAAGTCGAAGGCCAGCGGCACAATCTCGAGTTTTTGATTGTAGTGCAGTGCGCTGTGCATGCGCACGGCGTCCGTGAGGCGCTGGTGGAACTCCGCCGACGACGTATACTTGCCTCTACAGTATTGGTCAATCCACTCGGCTGGGTAACCAACAGCGAGCTCAACCTGCGGCCTCTCGTATTCCTGGGACCCGGTGAAGAGCCGCCGAAGAAAACCTGGCCGCGATGGTTGATTGAAGTCGTCCGCCATGGCTGCCTCGGCGTTGTAGTCACTCCAGCCAACGTCGATGTCAGCGATGCGGCCGTAGCGGTCGCGCACCGTGTAGTTGTGCGGGTTGTGGTCGGGGATTTCAGGACGAGGGCACTTTGGCATGTCATCCGGGTGCTTCACCTCCGGCGCTGTCTGGCCTCTCCACCACCTGCTGATGGACTGCACTAGACGCGCTGCTGGATCGGAGGCCTGCTGGTGACTGGGGCCACCACCATGAGGCGTCACGGTAGTGCTCGGGGCGTGGAATGGCGGCGCATCCCCAGCGGCGCTTGCAACGCTGTGTCCGTCCTTGAGCTCGCCAGTAGTGACCGGGGGCGACGATGCGTCCCTGTCCGTCGGCGCAGAGGGTGGTGAAGAAGCGCCTGTGCTCCCCACAGTAGGGGAGGTGCTAGACTGCGTCTGCTTCGCTGAGGACTCCAAGTACTCCTCGGGGTCAATCGAGCCGGTGTAGAGCTGCCAGAGGTACATCAAATCATCCATACGACGCGCCGACAGTCCGACCGTCATGGACGGTATTGTCAGCTCAAACTGCTCTGTGAATGTGCCGAATGTCTGTGAGGTGGGCTTGAAGCCGACCATGTCGTGATGCACAGCGCATAACACCGAGGGAGGCCCGTTCAGCGAGCAGCTGATGACATAGTCGCACGCGTTCTCCGTAACAGCGACAGACGCCGGCTTCTCAGGGCCAAAGACAGTGCCCTCGCTCAGTCCAAAGGGGGTGCAACAGCTCAGCTTGCCGACGAACTGTGCACCCTGGCAGCGTAGCCAGGGGATCAGCGGGAACTCGGCGTGTGCGGCGTGACTGGACATCGGTGTGTAAAGCCCGGCGTGGGGGTAAAACTCCTGAACGTCTAGCGCGTCTGAGACAGCAACGGAAATGCCGCTGAGCGGCATATCTGGAATGAAGTTCTGCTGCACATCCTTCTCCGACGCCACCTTAGCAAAGCACAATAGTGATGGCTGTTCCGCCTTGTCGACACGACGGTCGCGCGTGATGCTGCTGGCGGACATGGCCTCGGCACGGCTGCGGCACTCCATGACAGCCTGCCGCTGTTCCGCGACGTGGTTGTGCAACTGACGCACCATGCGGCGCGCGCTGTCGCGTGAGAAATTCAGAGTCGCGGAAGAAATGCTCGAGCTCATGATGCTGGGAGTGGAGTGCCTTTACGTGGATGCGAATGCAGATGCACGCGGAAGTAACGCACTCGAGCTTTGTTTTCCTCTGTTGTAAAGGGCAATGCTCCGCGGGTGATTGGCGAGAGTAAGACAGAAGGGTTTCGACCCAGGAGAGAGAGAAGCTCGAGAATGAGCGTTGCCGAGACCTCGACAGCAATCTTGCGCGCGCACACTAGCAGAGAGAGAGAGCGAGCGAGGGATGGAGAGGTAGTAGTGACGAGGAGGAGAAAAGAGCACAGGCACAGAGGCGCACTCGAGAGATGCGCAGATACGCGCAACGCTAAAGAGGACGACAAGAGAGGGAGAAGGATGAAAGGCGTCGCCAGAGCAGCAGCAAACGAAAGGAGGGTGGAGGCATGACGACTCCGCCAGTGAAGGTGAGCGGGGAAGCCCTCTGAAGGGGGAACCCAATCAGCAGCGCGAGCACGCTTGCGAGCGAGCAGCTCAACCGTCGGCTGGTTCCAGCATCCTCGTGCCGTGCGCCAACGCCGCTGCGGCGCATTGAGGGTTGGAGAGGGAGAGCGGAGGGGAAGGTTAATCCCGGCCTCGTCGCTGCCTTCAGTTTGCTTTTTTTCCGCCGGCTTCATGTGACTGAGGTTCACGATGACGCACGTGAATAGAGGCGTGGAAGGGCAGCTGCAGCACTGCTCTTCGCGAGAAATGCGTATACACGTGTACAGCGACACAGAAGCAAGGAACAACCACAAGGGCCCTCGCGGCCATCGCCCGTGTAAAATGCGCTACCACTGCGGTGCCCACCGCTGCCACGTGTGGGGGCACACACTGTCGACCCCAAGCAGGTGCTCCTCATCCGTGGCCGCCGCGATCATGGTGGCAACAAGCTCAAATGCAGACCCCAAGCGCGGAGCGCTGTCATCATCGTCGTCATTGCAGTCACCGGTATTGAATGCAGCGGACGCCGGAATCCTCTCCGTCCCTTCCCCCACTGCGTCGTGGCTTGCGGCCGGTATCGCTGCCTCCACAGCGTTATCTTTGTCTCGATCCTGGTACGGAGTTGCTGGTGCCATGCGCAGCCACTCCGCCTGCGTAGCCTCCCGCTGGGTGCGTAACAAGCTCAGCATGGCTACCCGCCCACTGCGCTCGGACTCTTCGTGCAGGATGAGCAGCGCATCGTACGATAGCTTCAACCGGAAAGAGCTAGAGTCAAAGCAGTGTGGCGGCGGAGGCAGCGTTACAGTGTCGGCGGCATCGCCGAGCGGCGAAGTTGGGCGAAGCTGCGCCGCTCCACGTACAGGAGAGACACCGAAGGCGGAAGAGGGTGCGGTGGAGGCTGCGGTGGTGGGGACACGGACCAGTGACTCGAGTGGCGGCGGGGCCTCGTGCTGCTTGCTTTCCGGTGCAACAGCGGCCTTTGCGTTGGCGCGTCGTAGCGTGGTGGCAGCGCTCCGCTTCGCGGCGCCTTCCGTGGTGACACCGGCGTTCGCCGATCCCGATGCACATGCAGAACCGCTCTCTGGTCGAAGTCCCGCATAACGACTCGGCAGAGCAGCGCTGACGTCACCGCTCGCGGTAGTCGAGAAGTCTGTAGGTGTACATGGCGAGAGTGACGCGCCGGTCGAGGAGGTGTGCGACGGTGACGAAGGCACGGCATGCGCTAACGCCGTCACGGGGTCGACCCCGTAGGTGGAAATGCCAGTCAAATCCCGCACGTACTGAAATATTTCGTAGAGTACGGAGCTGGCGTGGTGCTGGAAAGCGGCGTGGGGACTCTGCAAGGGGAGGCCAGCCACCAACACCGGGGTCAAGCGGAACAGCGTTGCGTCATGCGTCGGGAACGGGCTCGCGACAAGAGGGGCGATGTGAGCCGCATATGTCGGTGCTTGTTTTGCGCATACAACGCGACTCTGCCGTGGCGGCGGCTGAAGGCAGTACCGCCCCAGGGCGTGTACCGCCACATGACCATTGTAAGTGTTCACAAGCACCGTGCCACATTCGCGGGTGTGTATGTCCAGGAGGTACTCAATCACACTCCACTCGGACAGCTCTTTCGCATACGTGCGGCGCGCCTCGAGCCAGTGGCTGGCGTTGCTGCTGTCGGCGCTAAACGCATCATTCAAGGCGAGCCTACAACGAGCGCTCTCTAAGCGGAAGAGAGCGAGCCGACATTCCTGCAAGCCACGTGCCGAGACGTGAGTAGCAGGCGTGGCAGTGCCGGCCAGTCGGTGACCAGAGTGATGCTTCTTCCGGTTGAAGACAGACACCCCTGCAGGCGACGACGATGACGAAGGCGAGGGTGGCAATGATGTATTCGTCAAGGTATCCTCGCTGACTGCGACAGCTGCTAAAACAGCTGCCAGGAGACTGCGCAAGTGCGCCTCTGGGCGAGGCAGCATAGCCGCATACGCGTAGAGACGCTGCTGCAGCGAGAATGTCTCCTCTGGCGAACGGAAAGGCTGAGGCGCTGGTGCGAGCGAGGAGGCCGAAAAAGCGGATGTCGTCGTCGCCGCAGTGCCCGCCGAGGTGATGGATTGCGACACCTCCTCAGTTTGTGCCGCTGGAGCAGGCGGGGGCGGCGGAGGCGGTCGGGCGGCGAGCATGTCTTGAAGAAACACGATGAGTGGCCCAACGAAGCCGTCATCGTAGGCCGCGGCGACAAGCTGGTCAAAGCGCTCCTCATTCAGGCGGCGCCGTTGCACGAGGTCGCAGTACGTGTGTGAGTTCGTCAGTGCGGACGCCGCCTCGTCAGTCAGGGGGGCGCTCACCGGATACCCGTAGGCCCAGTTGAACGGGTAGGTACTGTCTGCCGACACGCCGGGGCGCCGGCCCGTCTCTGCGGCAATCCGAATTGCGTCCATATCGAGCGCGGGGTAGGCCTCCGCAGCCTCCTGCGCTGCCAGAGCCATCTCCCGCACGCGGAGGTGGACTGTGTAGTCGTCCATGAGGTGGTACAGTGACGGCGGCGTACGAGTTGCGTCAGACGGCTGGGCGAGTAGCAGCGCCATGTCATGCCGCCACCCCTGTGGGTCATCCGACCGCACTGCCGCAGCTGTCGCGGCTCCGAGGATAAGCGGCAACGTTCCGTGCTCTGGCAGCATCGTCATGCAATCCTGCACCGCGAGCGGCAACACAAACGGTCGCTGGAGATGTGTCAAGGGAAGGTGACCGAGGAGTAAGGAGACGACCTGCTCCATCAAGGCGTCGGGAAGCACGTACCGGCCTGCCCCAGTGTGTGCACTGGGTGTGAGGACATCGCTCGCAGCAGCGTCAGTCGAAGCAGCACCGCTTCTCCCCAATTGACCTAGCGGCACACCAGCCAAGTCCGCTGCGCCACATGACGTGTCACACTCGTGTACCTCTCCAATATTAGTAATCGTCGCTGGGGCTGCATGGCGGAAGCGGCACACCAAGCCGTCCGACAGCACCACAAAGATGACCTCCTCGTATGGGCAATGGGGGGCCGGCTGCGGGACAGCGTACCTCCGTGCATACATTATGGTGGGCACCGTCGCAGGTGCAAAGTTGACGGCGAACGTAGCGGTGCTACGCGCGGCACGCTGGCCGTGGGCAGTTGCAGCTGAAGCTGGCAGGCCGGTCGCAGACGACCGAGGCAGGGCTGCCTCTCCACTGCTACCATCGACCCCTTGCATCCCGCGGTATCCGGCCGTCTGTGTGACAGGTGCAGCGGCAGCAGGCGCATTCAGCTCGGCCGATTGCCCGCTGTGCGGGCGGCCTCGAGCCGCCGCATCTGGTCCGGCGCTGACACCGCTGGAGTAGACTTTTCCGTCACTTACACCCTCATCTCCACTGGTGTTGTTGTGTGTACTGCTGCCACCAGTGTCCCCTGACATCAACCCCACTCCAAACACGCTGGGAAGCAGCCACAATGGCACAGGCAAGGGGCAGAAACCGTCCAAGAGCAGCTCCATCTCTCCATGCGTGCCAGTCGTGCCATCGATTGTAATGCATCCCGAGGCAGCGCCTTTGCGACTGGCGGTTCTATGCAAAGTACCTCCATCACTCGCCTCCTCACGAGCGCGTTGTGCTGAAGGCGGTGCTCCCTCAGCAGCACCCAACGACGTCCACAAAGCGTCTGCACTGTCCTGCCCTGGCCCTGCCCCCATCGAGCTGCGCCTTCGTGGTGTCGCCGTTAGCACCTCCCACGACCCCTGTACAAAGTTGCGCATCTGCAAGGCCTCTTGGATGAGTCGCCGATGGCCAGGACTGGCGGCTGCCGCGTCGGCAAGTAGCGACGAGTGCACCATTCGCTCCTCCACCTCAAGCGGTCGCACCAGTGGAGACACAAGGTGGTGCGACGCCGACGCCAACGCCCTATAAGACGGGGTTGGGCCACCGAGCGGGGTCGTGTCTGCATCGGGGGTAGCGGGATGGAGGGGCAGCAACGGGGTTGACAAAGCCCTGCCGACAACTCTATGCTTCCCCTTGTGCCGTCTGTCGGCCACATCCATCACCGAAGTCGATGCCGCGCGCATCGCGATCAGACTGGGATCGCTGGCGTCACTCCTCGCCTCCCCTGGGTGGTCCATCAGCGACGACGCATCAGTGAAGGTGGTGCAGCCGACGCCACTGACTCGCTTGTCGTCGCTCTCGCTCTCCAACACTCGTGAAGAAGCGTTAAATCCTCCCCACTGCTCCTGTCGCTCACCCTCCTGTCCTTCACTCACAGAGCCAGCAAAGGCGCAGGGGAGCCGGCTCGAAACTGTCGCCATCGCTACCGTTCTCGTAGGCGCCTCTTCATTAGTGGTGACTCGGTCACTGCACGGTTGGCTGACTTGCTGCGCGAGCATGGCCTCACATCCGTGCTCGAACATTGCGATGAGTGGAAACACCAGCTGGCGCAGCATGTCGCGCGACTGCACGCACATGTCTCGAACCGCCTCGTACAGGCTGCGGTGATGAGTAGCGGCTGCGAGCAGGAACGGGGAGACGGCGGCCCACTGCACGTACGAGGCAGGGGAGAAGTCCAGGCAGGCAAAGCCACCCTGCTGTTGTTGGGTCACGGCGACAGCAGCTGTCGACTGTGGCTGCGCAGCTAACTCTGGAGAAGACCGTTCTGATGTGTTGAAACTCTTCTTGGTGGCCCTCAGGTCCCTACTGGTCTCCGTGTCCATCCCCTCCGCATCACACATGCCTGCTTGAAGCTTCTCTGTGCGCTGACTCGTAGACAAGGACCAGGAAGTAGTGGATGAGCTAATGGTGCCGCCGCCGTCGCCTCCTGTGCCATCCTCCGCCTTCCCCTCCGCTGCGTCCTTCACAGTCGTGCTGCCGGCACTCATCGAGGACGACCGTGTCGCTGACGAGGATGGAGGCAAAGAAAAGAGCGACAGACTTGAAGGCACCGCCGCCGTTTTGGCTGCCACATTTGTTGCGGCTTTTGCACTCGCTGCGGCAGCCCTCGCGTCGTCCTGTACAATGACCTCGCACATGACTGCCAGGTGCAGCGCCTTTAAGAGCAAGTGGGTCGATGGCAACGCCGTCCGGGCGTGCCCGTGGCGACGCAGCATTGTGGAGGGGAAGGGGCCGATACCGCGGCTGAAGACCGACTCTGATCGACTACGCCAGAGCTGCGCTGCAAACTGTAAGCCATGAATTGCCTTAGCGGACTGCATCAGAAAGTTCTGTTTTGTCTCCTCGTCCCCCGTCGACTTCCACTCAGCGTGAATAGCCAGACAGATGTCAAACAAGACAAGCCCAAACTCCCTCCATACGGATGGCACGTAGTGGGTGACTGCGACAGCGTGCTCGAGCAGGTAGTACTCGGCAAACAGCGCAGTCCTCCCTGCCAGGCTTTCTGGCAACAGGTAGCTTTCCTCCTTCTCCGCTGTCTCCTCCATTGGGGTAGTCGCTGCCTCCACACTCTTAGCGCGTCGCTCCCGCACCTGTGGAGTACCTCTTCTGCCTACACACGGGCTCTCTGCGGAATCGTGGGGGCAGCTCGCATCGTCGCTGGTGCGGCCCGTTGCTGCTGCGGAAGCACTGCCACTCCGGTCAGACAACGAAGGCGCAGCCGTCGCTGGAAAGTCGCTAAGCTTGTGCGTCATGGACAAGCTTGCTGGGGAATGGAACTCCACGTCAACGACCTTCTCGCTCTCGATGATATCCGCTTTGTTGCATCGAGGGGGCCTACCAACACCGATGGGGAAAGCGAGCGTGTTGGTGGAGTGCCATACCGTGTCTGACATGGCCGAATTGACAATAGCCACTGAGGGCCGGTGTGGGAGCTGCGCGCGATGCAACAGCACTTGGGTCAGGCGACGCCGGCATGCCATATTTAGCAGCAGTAAATCCACCTGGTAATGCGTCAGCGACGCACCGAGCTCCGGTACAGTGAGCATGGCACTATCCATCTCAAGCTGAGTTCGCAGCGGCGACAAGAACGCATCTGTGGCGCACCATGACGCTAAAAATGGGGAGGTGGGCGGTACCACACTCACCCGCCGCATGGCGGCGCGACGTGTCAGCCACAAGTCGTGTCGCAGCACTGTCTGCACGCAGGCATACACTTCGCGTAGGTCCTTCTCGCCAGGTAAGTTGCGAATCAGGCGGCGCAGCATCTCCAGATTTAGTTGCTGCTTGAACTCCACCGCCGCGGCCGTGAAGGACATGGCGACGGTAGGTAGACTAGCGTAGTGGTGCAGGACTTGCACAGCGCGCATGGGTTGACCCGCTTTCTCGAGTCGCTCCCCCAAGGCGAGGACGTTGTCAAGCTGCCAGGTAACAGGGGCGATGGCGCTGCGGACGGCGATGATCATAAAGCGCTGCAGAATCGTGGTGGTGTCCGAAACAGGCCTGCACGCGATGTTGCGCAGACGCCGCACCGTCGCCTCGGGAAAGAGCTTACCGTTGATCTCGCGATCCAGAGCTGGCGATCCCGAGCCGAGCCACGCCGCAGATGTGTTACCGGTCTCTGAGCTTGCTGAAACGGTAGCCATCCCCTCCTGAGCTGCCGGCACCTGCTCCAGCGCGTGCATGCCTTCCTCCAGGTCGGATAGCTGTTGGAAGATGCTGCTCCACTCGAGCTTCACGCGATCGTTATCGGTGTGGAAGACAGCGTAGGAGTCGCGTAAGCCGTCGCGGACGGCAGCCAAGGCCCGTCTTGCGCCGTCGTAATCGTGCGCCGCCACGAGCGCTGCGCCAACGAACACCTCCATCTGCCTCTGCAGGAGCGACTCACGGGTGTAATCTGCCGCTCGGAGCGCGACCGTGCCGCCAGGGGCAGACGGTAAGTCGAACAAGAGGCTGTCGTCCGGTGATCCCTGGGGGTGCCCTTCCTCCCCCACATCCTCAGACCACCCTCGAGGGCTTCCTGGCGGCTGCGGCGGCCTCTGGTCGCGTGCCGTCACGCCAGAATGTGTTGCAGACCCGCACGACTTGTGCTGGTGTCCCTGCGCAGCGTGTGGCGCACCGGTGGGCCAGGGAAGGCCACCACCGCTACCGCGGCCAAAGGCGTAGTAGGCGGCTTCCTGAACGTAGTCCCAGCGAGAAAGAGCCTGGGCTGACATCACTGCATACTGCGCTGTCATAGAACTCAGCACACATGAGCTAATCCGTTTGGCGCCATCTCGCACCACGGCTGAGCCGCTGTCGCTGTCGGACCCCTCACCGCAAGTAACTACAGGCGGAGGCGAGCTCGTCATCGATGTGGCCGTGTCGGCAGCGCCCTTGCCCTTAGCGGCATCCCAGAGTCGCAGCACCGCCTCGAAGTCGAACAGGCAGATGTGACAACGCATTGCCCCGACAATCAACCCAGCAGCAGCGGCGCTTGAGTGGTGACGAGTCGCCATGCCCTTCGACGCTAGCGCTGGCGTACCCTCCGCGGCTTCGTCCCCTTTTGCTACCGCGCCGCGGTGACTGTCACAGTGCTCGCTCGTCTGCTGCTCCTCGTACAACCGCACATACTGGAGTGCGGCTGCGCGGTGGAAGCCAAGCAGCTCCAGCGCCGACGGAGGCAGGATGTCAATGGCCGACGACAAGGGCGACTTAGCAACCGCTGCCGCAGACCTCGCAGTCTTGCAGCTGTGATGTCGCCGTCCTGGTAGCCCAACTGCCGCTGTGCCCCTGCTCCGCGACTCTGAGGTCGTCGCCGCCACCTCACTGAGCCACCGCTGGAAGCGCGGGTCTTGCACGAATAGCGTCTGCTCCGCCGCGCTGGCCAAGTCATCGGCAGACACCATGAGCAGCGCCGCACATCCCCAGGAGAAGGAGCGGGCTAAGTCCTGCTCCAGGTACAGGATGCGCAGTGGGGGGTTGAGGGAGCGATTGGCAAGCTCCGCCACGACACTGTCCGGCAGCCAGACGTCCACGACCCGCGACACCACCCCTGGCGGAAAAAATGTGTGGTGGTAGAGACGGAGGTCGTGCGCCATACGGGCCACCCCGGTGGCGACCTGCTGCGGTACAGGTGCGCGCGGGTCGGTGTGGAAGGCATAGAAGTCGCGCAGCGCCCGAAGCCACCCGACGAGCTCCGCCACAGTGCAGGACGGGAGCGTGGACAAGAGAGCCAAGGGTAGCAGCTCCGAATAGAAGGCGGTGTGGTGCTCGCGCGCAAAGGGTTCACAGGCTTGAATGCAGTAGTCTGAACTGCACTGCAGCATGTAGAGACAGAACTGCTCCCACCACGAGCGCCACTCGTGTCCGGAAAGATATCGATGAAGCTCAAAGTACGCAATGAGTGAGTTGTGGTGCGCCACCTCGCCAGCCTCGTGCGCTGACGCGATAGCCACACATGCTTCCGACATCCCACTCGCCACGCACGGGGACGTCGCTGCTGCGGTCGCTTCTTTCCTGACCTTATCAGAAACAGCCTCGGCAAACGGATAGGTCGGGGCGTCACGGCTCATGTGCGTAGTCGCAGAAGACGACTGCGCGGTTGCTGTGAAGCACACCTCTGTGTTCAGCGGTGGCGGGTGCCTAGCCATGGGCGGCGTCGAACGCGCCGCGCCGGTTGCAACTGGTAGAGCCACAGCCGATGTGCCACCCGCCTCCAAAAAGAGAGGCGAGAGAGGCTTCGGCCTCGGCGGCGGCGGCGGCACCGCTGTGACATCATTGGAAAGAACAGCGAAAGGATGGAGAGCGGCACCGGCAGCACCACCACCACCAGCAGACGGCGGCATCGTAGAGCTGTTCGGAGACGCCCTATCGTTGGTACTGACAGACGCTGCGATTGACGCGAAGCGCCATCGTGGCGGCATCCCGCCGGGCCCGCCAGCCGCTCCAGATGCCCCTCCACCAGCGCTACCGGCAGAGCCGAAGACCGAAGCAGAAAGTCCGAGCAAGCTCCTGCGGTGGCCGATCGAGGCGGCGGTGAAAGAACCCACCGTAAGCATCCCCGCACTGACTGACGGTGAAGCTGCTGGCTGCTGACCAAGGGTCACACTCGGCAAGGTGCCGCTGCTGATGGGACGGGGGTAGTACGACTGTCCTGCCGGAAACGACTGCGGATGGGGAAGCTGAAAGTATCGATATATGGGGGTTGTAAGCCTCACTCCAGTGCCGCTGCCTACCGGCGTGTGGGTAGGCAGCATCGCCTCGTTGCTGCCACGCCAGTAGGCCACCTCCATGTCTACTGATGACCCTCCGCCACCCGCGTCCAGCGAGGCGTGTGGATGGTGGCGGTGAGGACTGCAGTTCATGACGTCACTATGTCTGCTGTCGTCGCCGCTAGCCCGTCCCTCCGCGACAACGGCGCTTGCGAAGAAGCTCCCAGGGTAGAACGAGGAGCCACTGCCGCTTCCGCTGCGGAGGGCAGGCGCACCCGCGGGTACCGAGGTATTCACGTAGTTGTCGAATGAGGCACCGCCGCCTCCCATCTCGACGGGGATGGGCAGGGTGATCGTCATGGGGCTGGGGTCATGCAACGTCAACGGCGACGTCTCTGCCCCATTGGTGCTGCGTGCCGTAACGGTGCGAGGGAGGGAGTTCGGGCCACAAAAGGGCGTCGAGGAGGCCGTCCCAATCGGCAACGGGTACTGCGCCTGCGGCTGCAGCTGATAGCTGGCGTGCGGCCAGTGTGGCATCGTGCTACCATTGCTGCTTCTCGTGAGGCGTCTAGAGTGCGAATGAGTCCACATTCGCCCGTTGTCGTCTGGATCCTCATCGTGGTCTGAGAAGCCCACCGTCGTGTTCATCTCAGCTGACCGTGGTCCATCGCTGCTGCTGTCGAGGTGGTCCATGCTCGGATACGCCGTCATGGGGCGCCCTAACGCGATGTTGATCGAGTTGTCTCCGCACGAGGTAAAGGTGTTGGCCGGGATCGAGCCGGGCAAGGCTGCTGCGCTGCTGCTTTGAGCCCCTCGAACCGTCACGTGCGTACGTGAGGCACCAGCGAAGGCCATCGCAGCGACGGAGGGCATTAATGCACCTCTTTCTTCCCCGATGGTAAGAGCCGGTATGTTCTCCGAACTGACGACGCGCCTGCGACCTATGCCAAACGATCCCGACAACACGGCACCACCACTCGGCGGGGTAGCGGCGCTCTTTTCCCCAGGCGTCATTGCCGCAGCTGTTTGGGTGAGGGGAGAGCACCGGTGACGGAGAATGGCGTCGGTACTGCCCGCTTGCGTAACTTGGCCAACGGCATTATAGAGCCCCGGTCCGGACATCATAGTCGACTGTGTCGCAGCGGTGGGCGAGTTGTCGCTTTCGGTACCAACATCACTGCCAGAGCTTGTGATTGCAACTCGCTGCTGCTGCTGCTGCTGCAGAGCCCATTTAACCGCCATCCCCTCACCATGCTCAGATGTGAGTGGCATGCAGAGGTCGTAGTAGCTAGAGCAGATACAGCGCACGTACGCCACGGCAACGCTGTCAGGACCAAAGCGCTGCGCAAAGTACGTGTGCAACGTCGTCGCGAACGCAGTCGTCGACGGTGGGTGGTGCCACGCAGCCGACACAAGCAAGCACCCCAGAAGCTGTACTTCCCCCTCGGTTTCCCAGGAGGTGTGCACCGCGTCGAACGGAAAGTAGCGCCGCACCGTCACCGCACGGTCGGCGCTTTGAACCCACATGCGACTGAGAGCAGCGTTGTTGAACCACAGCGCCTCGCTTGCCGATCGCGGCACTGCGTAAAAGGCGGTCAGCGAGGGGAAGACACCAGCACTGCAGCCACTGATGTTCGCCGAGCCGCTATCCTCCTCGTGCTGCCGAGCTCGCTGCACATGTAGCTGCTCTCGCACCTCGCGTAACTTCACCTCCAGCTGCGCGCGCGCCGGCGCAGCTAGCGAGCAAACCCCGCCATCCGGACAGGCAGCAGTGCCGCTCGTTAAATCGGGCAGCCCGGACAGGCCGCTGCTGCCATCGGTTTGCGACAGCAGCGACGCGGAGTGCCGGCCCATGGCGCCCCATAACCGCAGCAGCGCCTCCTCGTGGACGGCGCTCAGTGACTCCAGGCGTGCGAGCAAGTTTTTGACGAGCTTCATGGAGATGGTGGAGAGGTTACTGTGCACCATATATTCGAGCAGCGGTGTGCAGACACACGCGTTCACGAAGGAGATCAGCTCCTCGTGCGGGTCCGCCATAAGATCAAAAACACCCGACGCCGGGGTGATACCCGTGGCTGGCCAAAAGCTGTGCAACGGGGAGAACGTCGATGCAGCGAGCGTGGCGCTGTGCTCAGCGTCTAAGCCGCTGCACTGCCCTGTGCGGCTATCCGTTGGAGCGGCTGTTGCCGTCGGCGCTGCGGTGTGCCGCACCGCGTCGCGGCGCGGCACGTGCGACGACTTCAGGCACTCCGACAAACTCAGCGCCACGAGCCGTTTCACCAGCTGTGGCACAAGTGGCTGCAACGATGTGAGGCACAGGGTCAAGGCTCGATAGACGAGCTTCAGCTGCTGACCCCACGGTGCCGACTCGTCACCATTAACAGCTACCACGTTGTGCAGCAATGGCGGTGGTGTGAGCCTCTTCAGTGGGCTGGTACTATCGTTTGCATCAGTAGCGACGCTCCCATGTCGCACAGGGTTCGTACAGCTCGCCGACGCCGAGAAGTTCTGCGATGGGTTGGCCAGAGCTGCTGGGGCCTCTGCCCCACCCTCTGTAGGAGTAACAGCGGCTCCGGCGGCTGCGCTGCTTCCCATAGCACCATTCAATGCATTAGCGGCAGCCGGCGCATTGTCTGGAGGCCCCTCATGGGCGTGGCCATGCGTCACCACCAGCGTGTCGTACTGAATCAGCGCCTCTAGCAGCGATGGGATCCACACGTCGCAGTCATCGCGCAGCAAGTCCGGCACTGCCCAACACAGGGCATCAAGCACCTCACAGCACTGTACAAGGCTGCGCGGCGACATCGTCTTCCAGCTGCGGCGTAGAAACACATTTAGCAGCGGGTACATCGGACCAATGCGGCGGCCGGCGACAAGGACCAGGTCGAACAGGCTCCGCAAGAAGAGCAGCCGTATCGCCTCAGAGGAGTCGCTGATCTGCGCTGCCTCCGTGAGCCACACTGCCGTCGCCGCACCCTCCCCGCGGTCCGTTCCGGTGGCGATGCTCGAATGAGGTTTGTGCGCCGGCACGCCATACGCTGTCTCGATGTCGCGCGACCGCGTCTGCTGCTTCTCGAGGAGGTCGATTACAAGCGTCAGCACCGTCGGCAGGTAGAGCTCGAGATGGTGAATGGCCACGGTGTTTGTCAAGATATTCATGATGGTGGCCAGACACGCGCACAGGCCTCCTTGTGTCTGGCTCATCGTCCCATTCACGTATGCAGAGACAGTGCACAGTAGCGCCCGCAGAACCGCGTCGCACCACACCTGCGCCGTGAACGGTGCAAAGCGGTCGGCCTTCTGCAGCTGCGCGAGCGCCTCGGCAGCGCTGTCGGCCCTCTCGTCTCTGTCGAGCCACTGTGAGCGGGCGGCTCGGCCACAACCCAGCACACCAGTCGACGAGGAGAGCGGTGGTAAGGCGTAACGGTTCTGCGGTCGTCGCAGTAGCGCTGGTGCGCGCGGCGCCGCATCCGCGTCCCAGGGCTCAATGCCGCTGATTGTGCCTAGAAGCTGCAGCACAGCCATGGTGAACTCCTTCATAACAGATGGCTTGCGATACAGCAGCGAGTGCAGGTACTCCACCACCTTCGGTAGGATTTGTGACGAGCAGCGCGCTGAGCCGGTGAACTGCTGCAGCAGGCTCTGCAGTGCTGCCACCGTCGCCAGCAGCCGTGCGGTGTCGCCGTCGCTGTCGATCAGCTGCTGCGCAACGAGGTCGAAAAAGGGAGAAAAGAGCGCTGACTGCTCCTCGGTGCTGTCCTCACGCAAGGCGACGAGGAAATGCAACGCCCGCAACACCGATCCGCGCGGTGACGACGCACTGCGCAGCACCGACGACACGATCGACAGCAGCTGCGGCAAGTAGAGATGCGTTGACTGCTTCATCCGGGAGGAAACCTGAGATAACACGAAGAGCGCGTCCTCATGGATGAACCCGGATGGGGTTGTCTGCAGGGGCGCCACGGCTGGCTTTGCACGCGTGGAAGGAGCTGCCAACCGCGCAATGCTACTCGTCAAGTCATCGGTGTATTGGATCAGCACCTGGCGAAGGCGGGGAAAGATAGAGGGCGGGTTCAGCGGCGCCAGGGCGCAGAGCAGCTGGGCCGCTTTGCTTCGATTGGGCATGTAGCCATCCCACAGCACAACGAACAGCTGATGCACGAAGGGCTCGTGGGGATAGAGGAGAGGATAAGTCTCCGGCGAGAGACTCTCAAGGGCACACTTCCGGATGAGCGGCTCCGGATCGCACACAGCGAGCTCCACCAAGTGGTGCACCACCTCTCGCAGAGCGTTCACGTGTGTGCGTCCATGATGCTGCACAGTGCCCATTGACATCGTTAGCGCTCGCGTTGTGGCAATGGGGGCTGCCACCGCCGCCGCTCCCTCGTCCAACGTCGACGGGCTGCCACTCCAAAGGCCCGCTGCTGTCTGAGAAGGCAGCGCATGATAGGGCTTGCAGGCCTGTCCTGTCTGTGTCACAGCCGGCGCGCTAAGGGTTGTGAGACACTGCAGCGCGGCTGCCCCGTGTACACAACCCTTGGCGACGCCCCCACCGCTTGCGGTAGTGCGCGGGTCACGTACTGCAGCACGAGTGACGGCAGCCGACACGCTTCCGCGGTACGACGTCAGTGCTGTCGACGGAGCTGCAGCAGTATCGCCCGCGCTGACGGCCGGCGTGGCGGCGTGGTGATGCAGCACTGCCTGGTTCGGCGAGCGCCAGCAGTCCGACAGCAACCAGCGCATGCAGCACTGCATACACGCCAGCCGCAGCTGCGCATCTGGGTGCCGCAGGTACGGAAGGCACACCTCCAGGAAGAAGAGGGTGGTGCCCTCCCAGCTGCTGGAAAAAAGACTCATCGCACGGAAGCAGTGGTACTTGATGAGGCGCGTCTGCACTGCCTGCCGGCGCCGTGCAGCTCGCACCGACGCCGCAGGGAGGCGCAGTTGCCCTACATTCGTTGAAGAGAAAGGGAAGAAGAGTTGGAAGTTCATCGGACTCCTCCACATCGGATGGGCCGCTCCCCCGGCGGCGCGACGCGAGGAGAGGCAGGGTAGCAATCCTTGAGACGCTGCTGCTGCTGCAGATACTGGGAGAGATGTAGGCGACTGCGCTGCACCCCGAGTCGCCTCAACTGGCTTGCTCGTAACGACCCCCTCCTCGCGAGTCCCTCGCTGGACCTCTTCGGGCTGAGCTTGCGGTGGTCCTCGACGAGAGTAATGAGCCTGCCTTACACCACCCGCCTCTGTCTCCCGCGACGCCGTTCTCGCCGTGGCGTTGTCGGCACAGTCGTTGTCTCCGTCACTGAGCCCGTCGTCTGGGGCTGTCAGCACGACGGCCATGGCCCGCGCCAGCTCGGACTGGCACACGCGGGAGAGGGGCGGGTACACAGCACAGATGCACAATGCTGTAGTGACGGATGCCATCGAGAAGGGTCGTCGCAGTCCCAGCTGCGCCAGCCGCAACACCAGTGGGTAGCACCGCCGTGCACACGCATCATCGGGCATGTTGTGCGAAAGGAGAACTAGCGCCGGCATTGCGAGGCGCTGATACATGGATCGGGCGGTGATCAGACGCATTCGCTGGATAATGGCCTCGTCCTCCACAGCAGCGGTAGCGACAGGAGATAAGGGCAGCGAACTAGACCGCTGGCGCTGCGGTACCAGGGACTGCACTGCAGCCGCTCGGGCACCGCCGTTGAAGTACGCTCCCACCGCTGCGGAGGAGAGGGGCATGGAAAGCCACAGCTGAGGCTCCTCGACGGCGGAGTTATGCAGCAGCAATGTACGGTGGAGTAATGGGTAAAGCCTCTGGCGTACGATACGCTCGTACACAGCAGGATAGCGCCCCGCCACGGTGGTTGTGAAAAGAACTGCGTTCAGCAACTCTGTTCCGTCCATGCGGGCGCTATCCTCTGCCTGCCATGCCGAAAAAGGCGAGGCACATGGCGTTAAGGGAGTAGGTGTGGTGGCTACAGCAGCAGTGGTAGCAGCTGACGCTGCCACCTGCGGCGATGCTGGCGGTAACTCAGGGCCATGGAGAGAGCCGCCGATGGGTAATGAACGTGGGGCAACGTCACACTTGAGCGATGCTGAGGAAGAGGGCGGAGGGGTGCCTAAGTTTGCGTTCGATATCGCTTCTGTATGTGCGCCGCCATGACTATTGGCCCCGAGGCGGTAGCTGCCATCAAGTAATTCCTTCGACAAGGACTTTACTGCTTGGATGGCACGGTTCACGAGCACTTGCGTCGCCACCGTCACAACGCTGGCGGAGAGCGCGCCCACGTAGTACTGCGATAGGAGTGGCACCACGCTGGTGAGGAGGACTTCTGTTTCCTTGCTTACTGCCACGGAGCCTGTGTGCCTCGTTGCCCCCCTCGCACCGTCTGGTGTCGACGACAGTGCGGTAGAGCCTGCGGCGTCCCAGCATGGACGCACACAGCGCTCCAACACTCGTGCCGCGACCCGAGAGGGCAAGAAAAAATCGAGAGACGGCGTCTGCGCGGCTGCTCCTTCCGCGTACAGCTGAACATTCGCCGTACCAGAAGATACAGCAGGCGTCGGTGCTGCCATCGGGACCAGCGGCGTATTGTCACAACCGCGCGCGCCCACCAGTGGGTCCGAACGGTCAGTGGCGCTAATGTCCGCCGCGGCTGTAGGGGAAACACGTGGCCTGCACGACTCCGTTGTCGGCGTCGGCATGGTAGTGGGGAGTCCGCTCTGGCGTCTTGATGCCGTCGCTGACGCCGCAAGGCTGGCTGCGCCCTGCAGGCCTCCACCCATCCAGTGACTGTCATGAAAGAAGACGGAGTCCGGTGTTGGTGCTGCGGTGGATGCAGCCCGTGACACCCCTGGTGGTGTCACACCACCCGCACTCGTGTGGTCGCCATCGCTGCCACCCGCTGCAGCTGTGGCTGATGGAGCATGTCCCACATAGAGTGACGGCCCTGCTCTTGGCCCCAGTAGCGGCGACACCGCAAGCAGTGTCGCCGTGTCGGTAACCAGAGCGGGAGTGGCAGTCGAAACCTCACCCCCTGCCGCCCTTGTCGCGGTACCTGAGGCCACCGAGAGAGAGGGCGCCACACCCGCCACAGGAGGTACGAAGACGTTTGTCGCAGCGCTCTCCACACTCTGCCACTCGGGGTCCGCATCGGTGGCGGTTGATGCCAGCAGCATTCCTCGGCGCCGCGGCGCCCCGGTGCGGGTAGCGAGAGCAGCCATCGTCGCTGACAACATCGATACCGACTTGTCCAGATCACCTGTAGAGGCCCCAATGGCTCCACTGGCGGCGCTGACACCACATGGCATCGCTGCCGAGCCACCAGCCACTGGTGGCAGGTGCGGCAGCGAGGCTGGCTCGGCAAGAGAGTCTCGACGACCCGCCTGGACGCCAGAGTCCGCAACCGTGACGAGGCTATCCAGCGTCAAGAGTGGAAGAACAACACCCTCGGTGAATGAGTCAGCGTCGCCCAGTCCGATTCCACACGACGCGAGGTCAATGTGGCGCGGTATGGGTGCCACGCCGGATGGGAGGGTGGAGGCCTCGGCGGGGTTGAAGCTAAGTGAGGCCTCAGTCACCGTAGTCGTTGCGTTCGACTGCCGCAATGCGTGGCTCCCCACTTGGTCAGAAGTCGTTTCCTCTGAGAAACCTGCAATACGCCACGCACACAGAAATGCTCCCAGAGTGAGCGTTGACGCCGCCACAGTGGCCTCTAACGTCTGGGGCCGGCCAGCAGCACGGAGAGCGCGCGCCAGCGGTAATGTCCAGAGCGCGTCCCGGCTGAGTATCGCGCCATCGAGGGGAACGTCGTCCCACAGCACGTCGCTGAACGCTGACGGCGACTCCAGCCCCAGCGTCGTGGCCGCGGCAGCTGCGGCGCTGAAGTTGCGTCGCTGGTGTCGACGCTGCGCCCACGACGCCGGATGTAGCAGTGGTGAACTGGTTGCACTGGGCTGCCTAAGTGCGTGCAACGGTGACGACATGGTAGCACAACCTCCGCCTGCGGTAGCGATCGTGACGGCGGCCTGGAGAGCAATCTGGGAAGAGGGTGAGCTGCTGCTCTGCGCGAGCCCGTGACAGCCAGCAGCTGTCGAGGCTGTTGAGAGCTGCACATGCTGCGACCCACTGCCCATCAAGCGCACAGCCGCCTCCGCGTGCTCTACCGAGTCAGTTTCCATCGACTCACAGAAAACGTCGTCGACCACTTCAATCAGCAGAGGCGGCGACGGGCGGCTGTGCGTGGCTAGGGGGCGCCCTGACGCCGTCCCTCCAGGGAGATCCGAAGCGGGTGGCGCAAACGGCCCCCCCGACGCACCACCGAGTCCATTGCATGTCGCCCCAGCAGCTTCAACCGCGTCGCGGCGGCCGTCGACAGTCGCAATAGTGGCAAGCGCTGGTGACAGCGACGTCACCAATGTTGAATGGGCGAGGCGCCGTGCAGCACGCTTCACAGAGCTCCACATCGACTTTGCGGTGGTGCGGTAGGAGAACGTTGGCGTCCGTACAGCCGGTGATGCGGATGTGGTAGCTACCGTTTGCAGCGCCGATAGGCTGGTCTCGGTTGGGTCGACAGAGACACAAGCAGTCGTCGCCACCGAGGCCGCACCAGCTCCAGGCAAGCGATGCGGCGGCTGTAGTGTCGCCGTGGTGTTGAGATTGAGAAGGCTGCTACTGCTGTTGTTGCTCACCTTAGCACCAGAATGGTGGCTCACCTCCGGCGAAACAGCGGCCTCACCGGGCCACACGGGGATTAGCGGAGAGAGACAAAGTTGCGGTTGCGGCTGCGGGCCTGCGAAAAAGATGTTCACAGCGTTGGCAATGACGTTCTGCACGAGCAGCACCATGTGCAGCTCCAGGGCGACTGTGAAGAGATCTTGCATGGCGTTAGCGGCGAGGTCGCGCAACACTCGTCGTGGTGGCAGAACGGTGTCGTCAATAGTGTAAAATTCCATCAGAATCAGCCAAACTGCGAGCAGGAAGGTGGGCAAGCGGCCTTGCAGAAGAGACCTGTGCTGCAGCAGCACCGCCGCCGTGAGATTGTACAGAGTACTGTTTTCCATGGCCAGCGCCAACACCGCTCGCAGCATGAGCAGCCCTGAGACGTACTCGGCGTACGTGCGCCCATAACAGAGGTACGTCTCTATCAGCGCCAGAAGCTCGTGTGTCATGTGCGTATAGTCCGCTGCCCCTGCGCCGACACTCGGTCGGTATAGGGAGCGCCATGCCTCCATCGCCAGCATGACAATGCTAAAGCGCGGGGACGGAAGGAAGAGGCGAATCTGGTTGAAGAATGCTAGTACACGGTCACTGTCCGTCATGCCAGGGAAGCGGTAGGGGGCGGTGGCCATGATATAGTGCAGCGCCACATCCCGCTCCCCACGCGCGATGAAGGCTTGAATGGTATGCTGGACGTGATGCAGCAGTGCCGCCCTGGAGACAAGCCCTGTCCCTGCGGCTGCGTCGTACACCGTGGCCGATGTCGTGGTCACCGCAGACGTCGGTGACGACGACGGCAGTGAGGGGACCGGCAGCCCCGCTGCAGCGGCGTCTCGTGCCGTGGGGATTGTGGTGGCCGACCCAGGAAACGCCATCGCCGCTGCCGCTCGCTCTTCCATGGCGCGTAAGGGAAGCGAAGGAAACACTGTCGTATCGGGGCGCATGCTTCCACCGCTGCTTAACCAGCCGGGGCTCACAGCCGGAGTTGTCGACGTCGATGTTGCACCGATGCTCCCAGAGAGGTTCATAGTGGTTGGCCATCCACCGCCACGACCCCCAGTGCCGTAGTAGCCCATGCCAATGAAGGTGACGGGGTCATGATAGCCCTCCGCGACGTGGCCTGTGGCGCCTGGCGAAGCTGCTGGCATGCCTGCCGAAGACCCTTCCGTGCGCCGGCTGCGAGGGTGGCTCACGCTCGCAGTGCCTCCGCCGCCGATGCTTGTCGCTGCTGCAATATTGGCAGCCCCATCGCTGGCGCTGACCACGTCGGCGCTGCCCTGCCGCTGGTCACGCTGCTGTTGCTGCTGAAGCACCTCGGCCGAAATTGCGTCAAGACCAGCGCGGTACCGCACCGGTAGCTGCTCATAAAACCGCTGCGCACAGTGCACAGGCAGAGTGCGGTAGTTGGCGAACACGTTGTGGCGCACGGCGAGACAGAAACCCCTCAAGTCGATCGGCGGCGGCGCGGAGGCCACCGCGGCCTCGGCGGTGCTGGCAGCGTGCCCCTCTGGCCCATCCTCCATCCCTTGCAACGCCGCAGCCGCGGCCGAGGCAGAGCCGCCTGGCCCTGCTGCGTCAAGGGAGCTGCGCAACGGGCCGCTACGCTGCTGCGCAGCGGACTGATGAGTCATTGCTGCACCACCGCCGCCGGCGTCACACAGAGGTGTCGTCAAAGACGTCAGATATAACGAGGAGGCCGTTGCCGCTGTTGAGGAAGTGGGCGAGCCTGTGTCAATGTTGCCTGGGTTCGCTGATCTCATCGCCGCTGCTGCGGTCTCCTTGTCACCGCCTGAGTGGAGATGCGAACCATGAGGAGCGGCACGAGAGCAGTCACGGCCCTGCGCAGATATCCCAACGTCGCTGCCGGCCACCGCGCCTACCATCGCACATCCTGTGACAGCGCCTGCAAACACAGGCGTGGAAGCGTACGCACGGTGGCGGCACATCGGGCTCTGCGCGCCACTGCTCGACCTCATAAGCACATGAAGGGACCTACTTTGGTGAGCGCTAAGCACGTAGTCGCGCTGAAGGATCACCGCACGACTCAGCCCGTTGGAAGGCCCCGACAGGTCCCCTGCCAAAGTGTGCTCGAAAGCCTCCACAGCAGATGCGACCTCGTCAAGACGACGGCGGTCCAGCAGCCCAGCAACATAGCGCAACATCTCTTCATCCTCCAAGAAGTGCATCAACGGCGACACGAGAAGGTCACCGTCTGCCTCGGTTACTAGCGTGGTGGCGAAATCAGCGTGGGCGGAGTGCAGACCCCCTCCCGCACCGACAACATCCTCACCGTCCAGCACGCTCCCTCCAGCCGGGACGCCGCCGCCACTGCGATCGTGTCTCATGGAGGTCTCAGTAGAGCCCCCGCGGCCTAAAGAGAAAGGCCCCCCCACCGGTGACATGGATCCAGCAGTGCCGCACGGGGCGCCGCGGTGGCCCGCGGCACTGACACGCAGGGAAGTATGATGCGATCCAACCATGGTCGCCCCCCCGCTTGCCGCTTCTCTCTCAGCCACTCCACCTCTCGTGCTCATAAGCCAGGGGCGCGCTTCAGTACTCCACGTTGGCAACGACGGCAATGCAGCCTCGGCACCAAAGGCCTCTGCACCGACCCCCGCGCTCGGCAGCGTTGGTGATGATGGGGAGCCCAAGGTGGTGTCTTCCAGCGCTCGCCTCGCCCTTGCGAGGGCAGTCCAACTTCGAGGCCCACCGCTGCTGCTGCTAGGTGAGACCGAAAAGGTAGACCATCGCGACGCCATTGGCGACGTAGGTGAGCCAGGCGACAGAGGCGGCGTCAAGGTGATGGTGGAAGAACATGAAGAGAAGCGCCGCCCAGTTGCAGCCGCAGGGTAAAGGTGCCCTCCTTCGCCGGCTCCACCACCGCAACGTATGGTTGCCATCAGCCTGGACCCATCCAGTGGGCCGCCAGTGCTTCTATGGACACATGCGGCCTCTGCGGCAAGCGCAGTGGAGCTCGTCAGCTCCTGTGCTGGCCGTATGGCGCCATACGTCGACTCATCCTGCACGGCTGGGAGGTTGAAAAAGTGAGTCGTAATGTGCTCAAGGCGCGACGTCATAATGCTGAGAAAGAGATAGATGGCGGTGCTGAGGAGAGTATCCTACGGGGGATCACCATATGCGAGAGTCACAGCACCGTGAAAAGCGTCGCGCACGCACGCGCTTCGCGGTAACCACAGGAGAAGGCGAAGAAAAAAAACGACGAGGACGGGGGGTGCGATTAAATCAAAGGGTCGCCTGCCGAGCACCGAGAGACAAAAAGAGGGGAGTAAACGGAAAAGAGAAGAGAGAAATGCTGCCAACGGCAACACTGGTGACACGCGTCAGCCGGTGCACCACCGGATGCCCCCGTAAGGCTGCGAGGCTCAGCGAAACAACAAAACAGACAAAAACAAACCCAAAAAAAAGGGGGGGTGTCGGGAGGACTCACAAGACCGGGGCGAAGGGGGGCGAACTGAGAAAAGGGAAGAACAAAAAAGGCGAAAGGGAAAGAGGCCACACACACACACACACACACCACGTCACGAGCAGCAGCAGCAGCAAACCAGAGAGAGAGAGAGAGACGCGCAGTGCGTCGTAGCGAGCAGTCGATACAACACACGGGCAGAGGTACTCACAAGAAGAGTGATGAACATAATACGATATCGTTATGTGGATAAGACCCGTGCTCTGCCAGTGGAGCAGGTGAGTTTCTGCCAAGAGAGCTTAACCCTATAGGGTTGTGTGAGGTGTGTATACCCTGTGCGACTGCCCGTTCCCACTAGCGGTTTTTCTTCTATATCCATCGGCCGGTGCGTGCGATCGTCTTAGGGCGGCGAGACTCACTGACACCATCACAGACACGCGTACAATAAAAAAAAAAATTCTCGAGAACCCAAACGCAGCGAGAAAGAGGGGATGATGGCAATGAAGTGGCTAATGCAGTGACGCTACAAAGATGTGGAGCAAGGGAGAGGGGGGGGTCTGTGGTGGAGAGTAAACGGGCTAACGCAAGAAGAGTTTACTCACTGAAAGCACAGATGCGACGCACTGTTATGGTCGGGATGAGAATGCAGGCGTGCGTGTAGAGGAGAGCCGCGCCGGAGTAAGCGCCGAGGAGAACAGGGAGGAAGACAGCAACGAAAGAAAAAATGAGAGTCGAGAAAGTGAGGACATAGCAGGGATCCTTTGGAGAAGGGAATGTGGTGCTGCAGACACAGCAGCGCTCGTCTTTCGTGTTTCGCTCTTTTTCTGCTCCCTCCATCATCACACACTCACACACACACACACACACACACACACACACACACACACACACACACACACACAAGAAGAGCGGTATTCTGTGTAGAAGCGACGCGTCAGGAGAATCGAGCGGAGTGAGGGAGGGAGATGGGGCCATCATTACCATCAGCACTGCAGTATTGATCGTGCTCCTGGAACTGCACAAGTCTGAGTGTCATCGCCTTAGTAAGAGAAGGCAAGGGTCCGCCGCCGCCGCCCCCCCCCTGCCGGAGTCGCGTTTCGGTTTCGGTCCTGGAAGTAGGGGAGGCGTGATGCAGCTGTCCGCGCACGCATTGCTCTGTGCGTGAGAGGTTGTGTGAGAGCGATGATGCGGAGGATAAAAGGAGTAGGCGGGGAGTTGTGCAAGAGAGGGAAAGAGGCAGACGAGCAAACACTGAATTGGCCAGAGGCTCTCTTATGCGCCTCCGCCTACATTCGTCCTCTTTCTGTACGGTCCGCCTTTACTTCGCCGTCACTGGCCATGGGAGGTTCATGCTCGACTGGATCTTGGCGATAGAGAGCCCCTGCGACTCCACGTACTCCTCCAACGCACTCGCCTCATCCGCGTAGCGCGCCACAGCCTCGCAGGTATGCTGGAACTTCAGTGAGTCGACAGCAACAAGGAAGGCGTTGTGCCGTGCACACACGAGCACCGCGCAGAGTGCACCAATGGTGAAGTACTTGCCAAAGGCGGCTACTCGGACCCCGCTCATGCTGCCTACCCCCACGTCCCTATAGAGATGATGTCCCTACTCCCGTGCACACTGGCTGTGCTTTTTCTTGCACGTGTCTTCTGAGGTATGGCCGGTGATGTGTTCTGGATGTCGTCGTGTAGGCGTCCGTAGACGCAGCACAGAGCGAAAAGGGGAGGGGAGGGGGGGCGTTACGCTTGAAGTTTTTGGGGGGCCGCTGCAGCCAAAGCGATGTGGAGAAGGAAGGCAGCAAAGAGCAAACGAAGAGCTGAAGAATCGTGAGAGGAGCACCAACTACCGCATCAGAGGCGCACGCCTGAGCGTGGATATGTATCCCTTGCTTACTCGCGGATTGCCGCTGGTAAGCACCGTACAACCCTCACACCGAAGCAAGCCGTTAACCCTAGAGCGGGGGACAGAAAAGCAAATGGGGCGGGGCGGGGTAGCAAGAGAATGGGGTATGCCTGGTTCGGCCCATATTACCCGTGTATGGGTGTGCGTGCACATCTGCCGCTCCATCCTGAGTCATGTAACCCAGCGTGTGGAACGAGAACCGACGGCGCAGCTTACACCCTCTCCCTCTTACTATCCCGCCCCGCCTCGCGCACAACCATGCACAAGTGGTGCATTGATGCACCTCCCCCCTCTCCCTACATCTGTGCCCCCCATCTCCCCTTGTCCGTCGTAAGGAAGGAGAAGAGAGAGTAGGCACAGGAGCAGTGCCGTCACACAGACAGAGCACATGTGGGGAGACAAACACACAGTCTCTTGCGCACCAGTGGTGGAATGAAGGGAGGAAGAAGGTG
>NC_009309.2:434934-473978 GCF_000002845.2 Leishmania braziliensis MHOM/BR/75/M2904 | reverse complement strand
CCCCTCCCTTCGCACAGGGAGAGAGAAAGAGATGAGGGGAGCGTATGGAAGCGGGGGGAGAGCCTCTGACACACGCACACCCACGCACTCACGGCGCTCAGGCCCTTACCCGAACACGGTCCACCTTGCCGCTACACAGTGGAGATCTCCTTCCTCCGGCGGAACGTGAAGGTCAGCGCGCTTGGAAGGCCAGGCCGCTCCACCGTGGCGCAGTAATCCTTCAGCTCCTCACTATTCTCGCAAACCGCAGAGAAGGCTCGGAGCGAGGCTGCCACCACGTGCGCTGTCTTCTCCAGCCCCTCCGCATTGCGCCGAATAGCGGCCTTGCGCACGTCGTCGATGGCGCTGCTCGACATAAGGGCCTTCAGCTTCTCGGCTGCGTTGCTGGCCACCTCAGCCGCCTTTTTAGCGTACATTGGGATCTGGCGCACGTCGTCGAGCGACGGCCTCGCGCTCATGCACCGCTCATACGAGCGCAGTGGCGGATTGCGCAGCTGGCCGTAGCAGAGGAGTAGGCGGTGGTTGAAGGCGTTCTCGACGCTGATAAGGGACCCCTTCGGTGCGCTGATGAGGTCGATGAGGTTCTTTCTCTCCATAAGACAGGCGGAAAGATAGGTGGCATCAGAGAGGGAGCAGCGCGCGTCGAGCACACCGTCGTGGGCGAGGTCCATCTGCCCAGTCGTCCGTGTGGTGAGGGCGAGGTTGTGGATCGGAATGTGAGTGCGCTTATTGATGAGCGTCGCGGGAATGAAATGCGTGCTTTGCAGGCACAGAGTCGTCAGGTTCTCCTTCTGGGCCCTCTGCGCGAAGTTGATGTACCACATGGCCGGCACGAGCTCTCCCTGCGTCAGCAAGTCGAGCTCCACCTCGAAGCTCATAATGATTTCCATCGCGCGCAGTACATAGTCGTTTGAGAAGAGAGTCAGCACCGTGCTGCACCGGATGCACTCCGCCTCCAGCTCTTTCGCCACGCCAGGCAGGTTGGCGAGGAAGACGGAGAGGTCGGTCGTGTACGACATCTCCTGGAAGCGGATGAAATCCGCCATCGTGTTGATCATGCGCCGGTGCGCCAGCCCGCGGTTGCACAGCATCGTCTCCAGGAAGACCAGGTACAGCTTGCACACCTCCGTGGTCCAGCGCCGCACTGAGTCGACCGTCTGCTGGCGCAGGAACATCCGCTGCTCCGGCGTCACTTTCAGGCGGTTCATCGTGCACTTCACACGATACTCAACGACGCCGTCGATCATGGCCTCATCGGCCTCAAATATCCTTTGATAAAGTGGGGCGCCGTACCTCTTCGCCAGTGTCTCCAGCATGCGGCGGTGCAGCGGGGCGCCGTGAAGGAACGACTCGTTAGGGTCACGGCTGAACAGAACGATGGCGCACAGTGAGCGCACCGGCAGGAGCGGCTGCAGTGCACCAAAGTTCTCGATAAAGTCCGCAATGCAGGCAAGTGACTCGATGTTCACAAGCGTCTTGAACGACATCAGCTGCTGCAGCAGGCACTTGTAGGCAGACATGGCATCAGCAAAGGACGTCGCGGGCAATGCTTTGGTCGGCGTGATGACGCTGACCCAGAAGGCGATCTCCTTCCCGCGCAACAGCTTCGTCTCCGGTGCCGGCTCGCTGGAACGGGTGTACTGGTCGCTCTTCAGCAGATCAAGGGCTTCCTGGCAGATGTCGCACGCTGCCTCAATATCCGACCTCTTCTTCGACTCCAGCAGCAGCGAGAGGGCCGCGAGAAAGTGCTTGCGGAAGCGCAACCGGGAAGCCACAGCGGGGCTCGAAGACTTTGCCGCGGCTGCCTCCAGCTCCGCCAAAATCTCGTCCACGCTGCAGTCGGGCTGACGGTCCAGCTCCGGAGGCACCAGCATGAACTCCTCTTCGCTGCGGTTCGTCGTGGAGAAGACGGCGCGCAGCACGCAGTCGAGGGAGCGCAGCACACCGCGGCAGTAAGCGTATAGAGTACCGTTCTGCACCTTGAGCAGATCCATGCGCAGGAAGTAGGGGAAGTCTAGGTAGCTCTGGATGAGCGAGTACCCCTTCAGGTACGTCAGCTCTTTGACATGGATGTAGTCCATTACATCAAGCAGCGCCGCCTCCGTAGACACGGTCGCCGCCGAGGGCACCTCTTGCGTCTTCAGAAGGTGAGAGAGGGAGTAGATCGTCTCGGAGCCAAACCCCGAGTCCGTTTTGGGGTCCATAATCTCTGGGGCGGACAGGATGACCTCCTTGTCCACACCGGCAAGGCAGCGACAGCTCCAAGTCGACTCCCCCTTCAGGCAGTCCTGGAAGGCGGTCAGGACATCCTCCCAGGTGTCGTCGAGGTCGCACAGCGGCTTCGGCGGCGGCTGCATGGTGACCATGGAAGAAGGCGGAAACGAGGGAGGGAGAAGAAGAGAAGGCAGACCTGATGTATGGATCGCGCAGCGATTTGTTTGCACGTTACTTGCTTACCCCTGCGTGTGCTTGAGGCTATCGCCCTGTTGTGTTCCTTTTCGTTCTTCCGTAGTGTAGACTACAGGGCCCCTTGGAGCGCACAGTGGTAAGGGGGACAGCGGGTGTGTGAGAGGGGTGAAAACAATCGAGAGGGGGTGTGACATCCGCATGAGCGAGGCCCAACGCCAGAAAAAGGAAAAAGGGGGAGAAAAGGGAGTGGAGATGCGGAAGGGGATCGATGAAGAATCGTGCGTGTATGAGGAAGGATTCCACACAGGGAGACATTATAACAGCAAGTTACACAGACAACCAGACAGAGACACACGAGAACGCACTAAACTGCAAAGAATGATGTGTGCACACAGGAAGTGCACACATCATTCTTTCCCATAATTCCACGATGAAGGGGAGCACACCTCACACCCTGTCATCCAGGGTACAGTACTCCACTGTGTGAAGAGGGCATGCTGCTCCCCTATCCTTGCCAACGCCGAACCACCTCAGATGATGGAAGGGTCAAGCACCTACGATATAGAGAGGTCAGAGCAATGTATCGCTGCGGATGTCAGCGGTCAGTGCCTGGGTGGCGCTGTGTTGGAGTGGCCTGCGTAAGTGAGCCCGTTTGTCACACCCATACGATGGGCAGAGTATCAGCGTGGCTCGAGTGTGCCTCACTGGGCCCTCGCTGCGTACTGGCGTGGGGAGCCTGAGTGCCACCCCGAGGGGTACAACAGGTGGCAACCGGCACGGCAAGAGTGGCTGTGAGGTGGCCTGCGAGGCAGGAAGTAAGCGAGCGGTCGTGCAGAAGAGTCGCCTCCGACACCTACGGACATGCCAACAGCCGCATCTGCAATGCTCGACGGTGAAGAAAGCCCTGACGTGGTGCAGAGAACGGTGAACAGAGGCAGATGTTGTTACTGTCTGTGGGGCATTGTTGGAGAGGTGCGTGGCTGTGCACCGCTCAGCAATGGCACACTGCCGCGACTCCGGCTGTCGGGGGAAGCGACACGAGAGAGACGTGCGCTCCCAAGAAGGAATGCCGCTGGGACGGCGGCAAACTCGACACGCCGCCGTCGTAGCTGTGAAAATGTGAGAGGCCAGCTGGTCCCCCAGCAGGCGACGCAGTGGCGGCGGCAGTAGGACCACCTCCCGTTGCCGAGAAGGCAGAGCGCACCCGACGATAGGGAGAATGGGGGGCCTACTAAAGGGCGCCTCCGCCAAGTGAGAGGAGCCAACGTCGGAACACTGCGTTCGAGGCGCTTAGGGAGGGCACCGAGTGCCCGAGGATCGTAAGTGGGTGAGAGACGAGTTGCAGAGGTGGTAGATCGGCTCGTCAGTTGAGTCAGCCAGTACTCTTCTACCGGCGTCCACCACTGACGGCCGGGCAGCGTCAGCAACCGCAGAGGCGGAAGACGGAGCCAGAGAGTTAGGTGAGGTTGAGAAACGTGAAGCAACGCACGATCGTCAGCGCCCGTGCCTCCGTCGTGGTCGTCTCTGCTGGGCTCACTCGTTTCGCCGAGACTTACGCGGGCTCCAAGGGCAATGCTGTGGTTTCCCTCTTCCAGTCCACTACCAACGCCTTCGAGCAGTCCAGTTCCGCTAGTGCCGGGAGCCGCAGGAGCCCTCTCCCGCTTGGACCAGCGCAACTCACCCGTGCCCAGGGACAGCAACACGACAGACGAGGGCAGTCCCAGCATCAACGGTGGACCTGAGCGACATCCACGTGGTGAGTGATGCGGCACCACGAGGCGCTGCGTGAGTGTCGTGGCGGTGCGGCACCGCTTCTGCATCTGCTCAATGCATAGCACACCGCTGCGCCGGAGACGTCGCCGCTGCCTCAGCTCACGCTACTGTGCTTGCTGCTGTAACACAGGTGGTGGTGATATAGACGGAGGTGAAGTGTGGAAGAAACTCGCAGGAGGCACAGCGTTGGTTCTGTGGAGCCGAGCGGCCGATGCTGCCGCAGTTGCCTTCGCAGGGGGCAGGGATGGCGCCGCCAGTAACGCTGGCTGCTCGAGCGTCATCAGCTCACCAGAGGTAAGAAGCATCGGTGTCGTGTGGCACCACAGTAGCCGCAGCGTCTTTCTGGGCTCAGCTGCTGCACAAAGACATAAGATCAGGGCCGCGGCACCGGCATCGTCGGCAATTGCGGCCGAAGAGGGAGGTCCGGCTGACACTGATGTCATGAACGCCTCCGAGGAGGCTGCCGGCAGCTTCGTGACCGCCGACGGCAAGCATGTAGAACTGCGCAGTAGAGCAGTAGGTCGCGGTGGTGCCAGCTATGGAAGGTAAGGAGGTGCTTGCAACTGTGGTCATCGTTGTATGAACCCACGAAAGCAAAGCGTGAGAGACGGCCATGGGCGACAGCGATGGCGGCGATGACGACGTTGTGAACGTGAAGTGATGCGCCTATTCATCCACGGTCGCTACGCCTGCGCAGGAGAGGCAGATGACAGGTGATACCTGCGCTGAGCGACGAATCAGGTGAGGGACAGAGAAGAAAAGGCCTACTGAGCACAGGGGAGGTGGCCAGAACGATGCGGAAAGAGAAAAGGGGAGAGCAGGACAAGTAGATGGGAGATAAGCGGGGGAGAGAGGAAGACACAAGAACAACGAAACACGATGCAGAGACACATGCAGAGATAGTCTGACAGTACAACAGGAAAAAAGTGGTATGAGGTAAGATGAGCTCCACACATGCGCGGGAACACCGCACTTTAAGCACGCACACAGACCTGGGGAGCACCTACACCAGCGCACAGACACGCAGAGAGAGAGAGACAGAGAGAGAGACGCAGTCGCCTATGCATAACAGCTCGTGGGCTTCGCTTCCCCCACCCCCTCTCTCCTTCGCCAACGGTGTGCTTGCTATGTCGCACAACGTCTTCCACAAGGAGAGCGCATAAACAAGAGGGACAAAGAGCTCAAGAAAGCGGCGAAACAAGCGTGGCAACGCGCAACGGCGTGTGCCGAGGGTGGAATGCTTACAAATTTGTGCGTGAAGTCCGTCTGTGCTTTTATGTACGCGAGCGGTAAAGGCCTGTGCCGTGGTCGGCACGCACACACGCACGCACACGCACGCACCACCCCCACCCCTGTGGTGAAGCAGCTGTGGAGTGCCTGTCAGCCACAGCAAGGTGAGAAAGACGAAGAGCGAGAGTAGGGAGGAGGGAGGAAGTTGGGGCGAGTAGTCTAAAGAGATAAAAAAAGAGTACAATGTGGGATGAGACCCGAGTCGTTATGATAGAGACAAACGCGGAGGCTATAGTGGCGTCGTGCTCTTCGCCTTTTCTTCTTCGCACTGATCATGCGCGCGCGGTAGGAGAGGGGGAGGGGTGAAGGCTAGCGAACGTTCACGTGGGTAGAGCCTTCAACAATGCAAGAAATTTCATGTATCATCGACCGGGAGGGCTGACCAGAGACGACATGTCCCAAACGGGGTGCGTTGAAGAAACACTCAGTTCGCATCAACCCGCGCATACACCGTCCTCCCTCGCCCCCCCCCCCTCCCCCCGAGGCAGAGCTTCGATGCCTTTTGGCACGGCTGCGCATGTGCTGCTTTCTTACCTGCTTTGCTTTGAATCTCGTGCAAGGAGGACATGGAGAGAAGGAAAGTGAGGAGAATAAAGTAAAACAGACAATGGGCAAGAGAGACACGAGGTGTGCCGCCACACCGAAAAAAAAAGCGGCGCCACCTTCAGCTGCCCAACAAAAGCGAGAAAAGCGACAGTACAGAGACAAAATGAGAGGAGGAAGTACGCGCGTAGGTGCAAACTGGACCGGGTACTCGTTGTTTACATACACGTTGCCCAGGAGCACAACGTCCTCCCTCCCTCCCTGCCCCCTCCTCCTGCTGTACGCACCTCTCTCTCTCCTTCGCAGTGTATGTATCGGGAGAGGAAGAGAGAGGAGAAACAAGAAGGGAGAAGGAGGGAGAGAATCAGCGCACAGCGTCAACGCCACTTCATCCGACAGCCCCACACCCACCACCACCACCACCCTGTTGCTCCTAAAGACTCCCTTCAGATAAACCACAAGGCAAAATATAAACAAAAAGGGGACAACGCTCTGATCGAGGCGACGCGAAACATCCACACCAATCAAAGAAAGAGAGGTGAACGCGAACACGCCGCCAACGCCGCGCGATCCGAACATCCATCGATCCAGCGAAGAGCAGCCGCAAGAACAAATAGTGAGAGGGAGCTGAAGAAGAGAGAAAGTACGATGTCGTGTGGTGGCATGGTTGGAGGGGGGGAGGGGGTCAGGGCACGGCGGAGGCGGTGGAGGAGGAGCACCAGCGACAGCAGCTGCTGTTGCTGCTGCTAAGCGACAAATGACGGCCTTGTGAAGCGTGCGAGCGGAAGGACGACACCTGGTGTAGTGATGCGACCCTATACAACGCACGCATCGACGCATACACACACACACACACACACGCACGTCGAGAGATGGCGAAAGAGAAGGCAGAGAAAAGGGGGGAAGAAAGAAAAGAGACACTCCACAACGCGACTCAAGCAGTGCACATGCCCATGCACATGCACATGCAAGAAACAGAACGATGCAACACCAAGCTGGAAACAAAGAGGGAAAAGCGAAAGAAGAGGAGGGAGGAGGAGGGAGGAGAGAGAGAGAGGTGGTGGTGAAACAGCACATGACACTCAAGACAGAGAAGCTGAAGACGCAGCGCTCCTAACAGAAACGAAGACAACAAATAAAGTAGAGAATACAAAGAGAATACGAGAACACGAGCACATACGTACTGTGGAAGCGCACCTTGACTGGGCTGGCAGTCGTGGAGGGCAAAAGATGGAGAAGGGCGAGGGGAAAGAGGAGTGTCACAGCGCATACATGCATGCATGCACGCATTAGATACATAATGAGAAGAGCGCTAAAACACGGAAAAAAGGGGTGAAAGCGGGGTTAAACAGGCTCACGCGCCTGTTCCTCGGACCCATTAGAGTACATCCATCTCAGAAGGTATGCATCTGGCCTTCTGGCTGTGAGTACATATGCATTCGTGTCCGTGAGGAGATGCGTGGGCCGGCATCCAGCTCAGAAGGAGGTCGAGGGGTGACCTCACACTGCTCGGGGATGACAGCCAGTCAATGACCCCCCCCCCTTCACATCCCAGCGATCCCCTCCTCTTACTCCATGCCTCAGATATCGTCGCTTTCTTTCAGCAGTTGCGTGGGACCTCTCATAATCTCCCTCACCACGCGTCGCATCACCCCATCCTTGTCTGCCGTCCACTCTGCTGCAATGGGGCGCACCGGACGCAGCAGGCGCCACGGTAGCGTGAAAGGGCACATCGCAGCGAGTGAGTCGGCCTCCTCATCCTCGATCTCACCCTCTTTTTCGGTATCCTCCTCGAGGAGCTCCGCCTCTGTGGCCACGCCAAAATCAAGAAATCGATTAACCACCTCATCAAATTTCTCTGGGGTTGGCAGAGACTTCATCAGCCGCTGATGGTTCTGGTAACTGGCCGCCACCCACGCCTCCGGCATGTACGGGGCTAGCTGCTCGAGGAAGGGCAGACACAAGTCCTCCATACTAATGAGCACAATATCGCGGCCGAGCCCCTTGAGGGGCTGCGCGCGTGTCGCCCTGTCAAGTGTATTCGAGGCGGCAGCGCCCTCATCCGGTGGCGCCCTCGTCACCTGCAGTGTCAGCGGCGACGGACTCACAGCGTGGTGACTCGCTGTCATCTCGCTCGGCAGCGTCACCACCGTTGCACGGCACGATGGCGGCGGGGTGTCGGCAGCTACCGTGACCTCGTCACTGCTGCGCTGCAACGAGGTCATGGTGGAGGCTTGAGCAACGCCTTGTCGCCAAGGTTGTTGCTCTGCCAGAAGTGCCGTGGCAAACGTCACTGCCGGCGTGTACGCGTCTGTCGTCGGAGCGGAGAAGGGAGCGCCGGGGCTTTGGGCGCCAGACGGCTGTTGCGGCACTGTCTCGCCAAGGCTCTCACCACTTGCCCTTCTCGTCAAGGCTCTTAGCAGCTGCTGCTCCTGCAAGCGTTGTAGAAGTGCGTACTCTCGCTCGCTCTGCCGGTACAGCTCCGCCATGTAGGCGATGCTGCCACACAAGTACACCTGGTAGGGGCGAAACAGGTACGCAAAGTCGATGAAGTGCAGCACCGCCTTTAGCAGGTCAGGCACGTGCGCATCAGTAATGTAGGCGCAGCAGTTAAGACAGAAGTTCCCCTGCGGAGACGGGTACTGCAGCTGCGTCGTGACGTCAGCCTGCGAGGTAGAACGAAACAGGCTGCGCGAGAGGATAGAGTAGGAGCGGTCGGCGTGGGTGGAGGCACACATGCAGCCGTGCAGCCGCGCGTTCTCCTCCCCCATACGCATGATGTTGTGCCTCAGTGTCGCGTGGTTGCGCTCGTCCGTCGCCATGATGAGGTCAGCGAGCATGTCATACATCTGCAACTCGCGGCTGTTGGTCCACTCCTGCACAACGGCCGGGTCGGCAACGCCACCAGTGCCAGTAGTGTGAGCTGTGGCGAGGCAGGGATCGGGAAAAAAGTGCAGCTCCGGTCGGCTCAGTAGTGCCATCACCAGCGCGACAGTGGCGCCCTGCTGCGGCGATGCGTAGCTGCACAGCATCGCGTACGGGTGCTTCAGTTGCCCAAGCAGGCGGTTGTCGGCGCCGGTGTGAGCAATCTGTTGTACCATGGCGGTGAGTAAAAACGTCATTGCCTCGTCATCTGAAAGTGCAGCGCCGGTGCTCCCCTCACTGAGCCACTGGTGAGCCGCCATGACGACGTCGACGGCGTGCACTGGGTTATGAAACGGGTTGCCGTCGCGGAAGTACGTCGCGGCCACCTCGAGGAACTTCTTCAGCTTCTGCACATTCCAACCAAAGCGCTGCACGAACTCGTAACGCAGAAACACGTTGAGGCAAATCGCCACGTAGAAGGCGCGTCTGTCCGTGAACCCGTATGCGTTCATCACCGCCAAGACGTTTGTGGGGACTGAGGCGTGGTCGATGCCTTCAATGAACGGCACTCCAAGTCCCTCCAGTGCCGCGTGCGCCACGCTTTCCATGGCTCGCACAGGTGTGTGACGGCAGAAAGAGCGCAAAAAACGCGGGCCTGAGCGGCGCGTCGCACCGTTGATGTCGTCCAGGATGAAGCTTGCCATAACGCCCTCCATGGGGTCCACACCACCGTTCATAGACGAGCGGCTCAGATGAAGCACGGACGAGCGACCCCGGCGATTGCCGTTCATGCCCTCACCGAGTGACGACACGCCAGCGGTGGGGCCGCTGCCGAGGCTCGGTATTTCGTCATGCAAGGAAAGAGAATCACGGTGGGTGACGTTGAAGGCAACAGAGGGGCCGTGCCCTCCGGTCGCGCCACCACAGCCCAGGTGGCTGCTGGTGGTGGAGACGAAGCTGGTTGTCTGCCACGGCGTCACAGATGCCTGGTGTGTGCATCGAGCCGCCGCGGATGGCGACGGCGCAAACTGCGAGAGCGACGTCGCCAAGGCAGCCGCGGGCGAGCTCGAGTTCGGTGATGGCTGCACCCACGCGAGCGAAGTTGCGGAGGCGCTCACTGCAGGCAGGGTCGAGATGGAGCCGCGATGAGGGTGTTGGGGACGTTCGCCGGCATGGGTAGCAGTGCCGCCCCACGAATGGGCCAAATGCCCCGAGTCGCCGCCGCTGAATAGGGACGAGGTGTTGTGCGGCGTCGCTTCTCGGGCGGGGGTACAGGACGCGCTCGTCGCCTCCGTGTCAATCTCGATGAGGAAGACGACGTCTGGCACCTCCGCAGCTGCTACCCGCTCTGCGGCATCGCCAGAAGCAGCCTCTGCCGCCGCCTCTATGGCCACCGTCGGCGTGCGCCCAGACATCAGGCCAGACAGGCTGCTGCTCAGCCGACGCTGGTGCAGAGACAGCTTAAGCGGGCCCCCTGCCTCGCCATCTGTAGGCTTCTCTGGAGGAATATTGTTGCTGCGCTGGTGGGCTGGCGCAGACTCCACAGATGCAGAGAACAGCGCCTGGGCAGAAGTAGCGACGTCATTGCCGTCACAAGGCGCGATGGACAAAGCGCCGCGATCATCGCTTACGCTATGATGGTCTTGGAGAAACGACCCCTCAGAGCTGCCGTTTCCTGGGTGCTCCGTGGCCGCAGTCAACAGGGCGGGTGACGTAATGGAACGCGGTGAGCAGCTGGTGAAGAATTTGCTTGTCGGACTACCGCCAGAAGCCTCTGTGGCCACAGATATCAAGGGAAGACAACGACTCGGAAACTCCACCGCTGCCATAACACTCCTTTCCGCCACCCTGAGCGGAACGCTTGCCACAGATGGGGACCGCGTCTGTGGCGCGACCAACAACCCAGCCGACCCGTTGAGACGCTCGAGCGCGGTGGTCGCAGTGGAGAGGCTGCAGATGTCGTCGTCTGTGTTGGAGTCGCTCCCAGGGTGTGACCTTCTCGCCGATAAGGCCGCTCCCGAAGTCGCCTCAGACAGCGCTGGCGTTCCAGGCGAGCCACTGTCGACGACAGGCAGTCGAGTGGTCACGCGCCTGACAAAATTTTCGGGGTGACGCGAGAAGCGTTCCCCGAGCAGCAGCGAGATGTTCTTCTGCTGATTCTGTGCTACAAGCTGAGACGTTGTCGCATGAATCGCTGCTTTCGTGGCCGAGTGCAGTGCAGAAGCAATGCGGCAATGCCGCGGGGTGCCTGCAGGACTCGGAGACTTTGAGTGAAGAATTATGGTGGGAGCGGAGATGTTGGCACCCATGCCAGACACCGTCGCGGGCCTCTTCCCGCCGAGTGAGGTGGCGGAAGAGCTGCGGACGCCGCTGCTGCTCTGGTTGCGAAACGAACGCCACTGGGAGTGCTGCAGGTGCGGATGCGAGGCTTTCAGTAAGCTGCCACCTGCGCCACGGTGGTGAGCCGCCGCCAGGTCGACGTCGTTGCCAGCACCGCTGGCGAGCGGGTCATCGGCGGAGCTGGGGACGCTCTCCAGTGGTGGCAGCATCGCTGAACCTGCTGAACACGGCAGCGAGGCCCCAGACAGCGGCGCTCCTATCTCTGGCTCCGACAACACCACAGCTGCCACCGACGTGGCGCTGCACATCGCTGGCGCGAGCGTAACCTCGCCGCCATCAACGGCTGACGTAAGCGCACTGGGGACACTACCGCTGTTTGCGGTGCACAGGGATCCAACAGTAGGTGCGGCGGAAGATGGTTGGACAGCGACATTGGCACTGTCCAGAGGAGTGCCATGCTGTGGTGAGAGCTGCTGCCGCTGCTGCTGCGTGTGAGAGAGTTGGTTGGTGAAAAGAGAAAAGGACACGGCCGACGCGGGCCGGCGCGGTGGACGACTGCCGCTAGGGACACCTGGACTTAACGGCTGCCCCAGCGCTGCAGCTGAGAGGGCAGTGGGGGAGAGCCGTCCCGCAGATGGCGGGGAGACGACGACAACAGCAGCAGCAGGTCGCGTAGGAGCGGCGGGCGCTGTGGCTTGGAGAAGCTGCCCGGACACCCATTGCTGCAGCATTGCTGTCGGTACGCCGCTCTGAAGCAGCTGCTGCAGTTGCTGAAGAAGCTGAACAGACCGGGTGTCAGCGACGGGGGTGGACTGGTTAGATGTGGGGACGCTGCTGATCATCGGCGTGCCTGTCACCAAATCCGCTGCTTGCAGAGAAGTGGCCTCATTGGGAAGAGGTAGCACACCAGCGGCAGTCGGTCCAGTAGCCAACTTGTCCATGACTGTGGGGCGAAGGCTGCACTGCGGCTGGCCTCCGTCGCGGCCCACACGAACCGCCTCACCGGCACTTGTAGGAGCGGGATGGTCCTGGGTGGTAACGGCGCCACCAAAGCCGATGCTGGAAAATGTGCCCAGGTGCAGCAGATGACCTCGCCCATGTGAGGACTTACTAGCAAATACCCCTGTGGCCCCGAGTGGAGATGCCAACTCGACTGAGAGGGCTCTGCCACCTGCCTCACCAGTTTCACGGTCTGGGCGACCAGGCGTAGGGATCGAAGGCCCCGCGTCGAAAGGCTTTGGTGCACGGCCACGCTTCGGGATCGTCGGCAACATGAAGAACGCACAAAAAGAGAGGAAAAGCTGAAAGATAAAGGACGGAAATACCCACACAAGACGCGCACGTCAACAAGCGATTGTCGTCTTCTCTGTTCCGGTGACGGGAAGGCGTGTGGAAATGACAGCGGAGAGACGGTGCGGTGGTGTTGGCACCCGCGTCGTAGCGGCGGGAGTGAAAAGTAAAGAGAGCACAACTTCCAGTAAAGGAGAAAGAGGGGGGGGGGGCTGGAGACGGCGGAGGGGTGCAGTAAGGAGCGACGCGGAAGAGACACGCACACAGGCACGCGCACGGGATCAGCGAGGAGAAGAGGTGGAAGGGAAAGGGAGGGAGAGGAGAAGAGAAACACACTAAATCGAGAATCAATGGAAGAGGTGCAGAGAAGCGATGCCAGAAGAAGCAAAGCGGAATCAGAGAAGCAAGCAAAGGGCACGTGAGATGGGGTGCTATGAACAGACAGACGGGGGGTGAGGGAGGGGGAGAGAGAGCGTAGAAGAGAAAGAAGTGAGGAGTTTCACTACCAAAATGAAAACAAAAGGCACTTTCATGAATGGCGTATACGTGGCCTTGTCTTGTGTATCGGGTGAGTGTGCTGCTAAAAGAGCGAGAGAGAGGGGGGAGCAGGAGTGTGTGAGTAGAGCCAGAAGAGCACAGGGAAACCGCGTGCGAGAAAGAGAAACGCAGAAGGGGCCTACCGATTGACAGCTAGAGTGGGGGAGAGGGGGTGGGAAGAGGCAGTGGCGTCTGTGAAAGACACCAGATAATCAAGAAGATCCAAAGACAAGCCAACAAGAAATAGTGAAAGAGAAACAACAACACCACGAAGAGGAAGAGGCAACAGACCCAACGGCGATGGGAAAAGGGGGGGATCCAAATCAGGCGAAAGCCCAAGCGAAGAACGCGGAGAAACACAAGTCCAGAGAGGGAGGGGGGAAGAGAAACAACGAGAAAGAGAGGCTGAGAAGGATAGAGCGTTTCCTTGCTTAAGGCGCACATCACCCATGCGTGAGCGTAGAGGGTGGTATAGAGAGAGTGTGTGGGTCTTTACTCCTTCCTTGTGGGGGGGGGAGGTAAGTTTTACGGACGTGTTACCCACGCCTGTCACGGCGCGCACAACGCACAGATAAATATGGTGTGGTTCAAGGGAGCAGGCAGGAGACAGAAGAGAATGAGTAAGAGAATCGCTTGTCGCATCACAGGGGAGCAAGTTTAAGATAACCGGAAGAGAGGGAAACTGCTGCTCGAGGCGAGGACAGAAATTCCATGCAGAGAGGTTCAACACCGCAGGCGACTAGGAACAGAGCATTGTGCTCACAAGAGTGCAGGCAGAGTGCAGATGGAAAACGGAAGAGTTGCAACTTCTCAAGCAACATAAGAGAGGGCCTTTTCTCTTTCGATGTGTGATTCGACCACGAGCAGGTCAACGAGTACGCGCATACAACTACAGCCCACCTGCACCTCCGTCGCGCCACGGCTAAACCCTGGTCGTTTAGCACGAGCCGTCCCGCCGCTGAATCGAGCCATGCGCCTGGCCGGCTCTTCCCGCCCTTTCTCGCCCTTCCTCGGATGCATGCTGCACGATCGGCGCCACACGGACCTGGATGGGCGGCACGCCTCGATCCGAGCGGGCCGCGCCCACAGTTCGGTTCGAGGGCGGAAGCCGTGGCGTCAGCTCTGCGGGCAACAGGGGAGGAGGGGGGGCTAGGCGCATGCCGGATGAGCTCCAGGAGGAAGTGGAGCAGCTGCACGCCAGGGCCCTTGGAGACCCTGTGCCCTGCATGCCAGGCTTCGCCCCCCGTCACACCTCAAGTGGCGGCGTCCCGTTATGTGGTCTGGTGGGTCTCCACATTGGAGCCTGGAGGACTTGATGGTGTCCCCATTCGGGTTGTTCTCGTCACGCCTCCGGCATCTGTACCACATCAGCCCACCCGCTCGGCTGTAGGCGATGCCGCATGCGTCGCGCACATGCGCTCTGGCGTCGATTGAGGTGCATCTCCTCGCACCTCTCCGCTCCATCATCCACGCCCTCCTCACCGCTGGATGCACTGCTCGGATGTGATACGCCATGCCAGCCGTGCTTAACAGCGCGTGCGCACGGTGCTCGCATTTGCACATCTCGGGACCTGCTCCAGGGCAACGCCGTTGCCTGGGTGGCTCACTGCCCCGACCCTCCGTTGCCATCGACGCCGCAGGGCGCGTCTCTGGGTGGCCTGCTCGCATGTGCCGCCACAGGTCGGGCGCTGCCATGAGTCTGTGGCGGCAGTGGCACCCCGCCCTAACCATAGCCCGCACGCCTTCGATCGCAGCGGGGGTATCCAGCGGAAGGTGCCGCGGATAGGCACGCGCCTGCGCACAAAGAGCTCACACCACGCCGTCCCGGACGGGTACAGGGGGGCAGCGACAGGCACCAGACGGGCAAAGCCCGCGCAGCACGGGCGAGATGGGCACAGTGAGGTCGCTTCATGCTAGGCCGCAGCGGGAGATGAGGCATGCTTGGGGCCTCGAGCGGCCCGCGAGTCACGCGTGGCATATCGGGCACAATTCCGGGTCGGATGCCCCCATAGCAAGCACAGGTGGGGTGGGGCACCACAATGCCAGCGCAGTAGCGGGCAGCGCGCCATGCCGTCACTGCCAGTCGCCCGCCGCTGCAGGAGTCCAAAGTGTGGACAGGTGCTGCTGCGCAACAGGGCGAGCATGGTCTCTGGCAGCCTCGTAGGCACGGCATCCTTCTTCCTTGGCGTGGAACGCTGGCCGCCATGCAACTGCCTCGGTTCGTAGTGAGGTGATCCAAACGCCATCGTGGCCGCACGTCTCTTCGGTATGCCACCAGCCCAGACCGGTCCAGCGACACCAAGAGTACGCAACCGTGTCCGGCGGCAGGCTGCGGGCTGCTTGGCCTCCCCGCAAAGGGTGGGGCGCACTAGACACTGAGATGCCGCGCACTGAGGTGGCCGGCATCATTAGGGAGGATGAAGTGCTCCGTAAGAAAACGAGAAATCAAACGACCATGCGACAAACTTGCTGTCGTATTGAACATTCGGAAGAAGGATTGTAGTTTTATGCGTTTGCACACGTGCGTGCAGCACATACTACTTCGCAACTCTAGCTGTATGATTCCAATGATGCCTCACAAATGCTCGCTTCGTGTGCTGTGAGGACGTTGTATTCCTGCAGTGAGAAAAGGGGTCATTTTCAAAGCCCGATCCTCTGTACATGGCATGTTCTCAAGAACAAAAGGGAGAGGTAACTGTTTCTTCAGCAAGTGGTATGAAGGCTGATGAACGACAATTGTTTTTGCTTGGTGAATGGCATGACTGCGACAGAGATTCACTTCTCATATAATCCTCTATGTGTGCGTAGATATAAAGCCGCAGAAGTCATTCGTGTTGTATCTTGTTTGTCGGGTATAGACCCTTAAACAGTACTTTCCGTGGTTACCTCGCCTCGGTGAAACGCTTAAAAGTATATACCTTTTTTTTTTTATAATGCTGAGGCAGCTCATTTTACTGCACGTATAGCGTCCAAAGACAAGAGTGTAGTCAATAATGAGTAGGAAAGTACAAAGAGGAAACTTATTGCTTGAGTCTAGCGCTTTGGGAACTGCTTTGTCGATCCACCAGCCAACAGTGTGGCTAGAGGCAAATAGAAGACCACAATAAAACAATAGTGTGGTGCATGGTCTTACTGCTCATGTGCGCCATTACGATTGGTACATCGAGTTAATGTGCTCAGGGTGCTGATGCGCACCAGCTGAATCATGCAGCAAAGTCAACGTGCCAAAGAAGTATGCTAGTACAATCTCTATAAATCGCTTGCGCATTTGCACTTTTGGGGGACATTCTCGCAAAACCTTTAGAATGAAATAGGCACCTACAGAAAAGGTTCTGCGGGTAAGATTTCCTTCTTAGCACTGCACTGTGGCAAGGTGGGTTGTCTTTGCTAAAAATCATTGCCTCAACCTGTCACACTCTAATGCATCATTTTTTTTTTTTTTTGAACAGGGATCATCTTTTCCAAAGCGACTTACACAATCAAATAGCACGAGCTACAGCGAGTATTCATACATATACTCTACCAATAATAAGCATAAAACACGAAGTGCACAAGCACAAAGGAAAGGTGAAAAGAAAGAAAGAGATGGTATAGATCAATGAGACAACGAATCTGAGATACATGTCGCCTGGTCGAATCACTTATGAAAAGAATGAGAACAAAATACGAATAAATGAGCATCGAGAATCTACTGAGTCCCAGTGCCAGCGGGAAAACGGCAAAGAAATGAGAATTTGAATTGTCTGTCCCTGGTGACTAGGATAGCTCTAGGCACATACATAGATGGGTTCACATAATCCAGCGTTGTACCGGTTGTTCTTTTCCCTCTCCAGAAAAGAAAGAATATACTTTGAGCACAAGGAAGAGAAACTACGGAAGCACCTCCTAAATAGGCTCAGCGTCGTAGTGTGCTCGGAAACCGTTCACATCGCCCTCAATAAACATCTCTGTGGATTGAGGATTCACGGTGACTTCGACAACGTAGCGGCCGTCGTCGTTCTGGTACATCCTGGCGTTGTCTAGAGCCTCGATATTGGAGCGGGCACCAAACGTGGCGCGCACGTGAATGCGGAAATCTTGTGTGTCGTTATAAAACGCCCACTTCTTCTCGTGATCGTTGACAAGGCGGAACAACAAACCGTTACCTTCGGTCTTGAAGCACTTGCTGCAGTACGTTCCCTTGTAGCTTGAGCCGCCGTGTTGGGCCTCTGGAATCGCTGCTTTCACCAGAACAAACTTACAATCCTGGTTCTTCAGCGTCAGCTCGTTGCCACTGGCGATGCACTCAAGGCCGTACTGAAAGCCAACGTTGAAGGCGCTCTCCAGCTTAGACTCCTCCTCAGTCCCCATCATTCGAGTAGACATGAGAGGCTCTTCAGACGACAAAACATTCTGATTCAGAGCAGCAGTGCCACGAATACGATTAGCCACACTGATAGAGATGTCCACCTCGTTTGCGTTTCCAGGTCTGAAAGTGACAATCGGCTGGTTGCGCGTGGGGACAGGGCCACCGTTGAACGACTTCAACACATAGACACCCTCGAGGTTGGTCTGGCTAAGAATCCGGCATAGCTGGATGGTGCCCTCCGAAGACTGGAGCAGAATCCCTGACTCGTTATTGCAAATATGGAAACCCTTTTGAAATCCTTCGCTGATCAGCTTCTCCACGCGCATCAGGCTTTCGTCCGCCTCGACCTGAGTGGTTGCAAGTTCACCTCGCAGAAGACCTGCGTCAAGCTGGCAGCTGCCGCGCAGGGAGTTTGCAACATTCGCAGTGACAAAGCATCCACCATTGCCGTCGGGAATGAAGCGCATTATCATCTCCTGATTCGGCGGCTGGCCGTTGATCGCAATGATAGCGTGCTCGCCGTTCAGATCCGAAAGCTTCGATGAGCACACAAAAGCAAAAGAGCTGTTGGTGTTTTTGAGAAGAAGTCTGTTAAGCTCAATCACAATATCAAATCCGTCAGCAAATCCCTTGCTCAGCGTCTGCTCCACCGACTCCTGAGCGGGACCGGTCACGTTGCCCGTGGAATGCAGAGAGCCGACAATATGGCCATTTTCATATTGTACCGTTCCGCGCAGATCATTCACAACAGTGGCATGCGCTGTCAGTGTGTCCCCGCAGCGGTGAATAGTCAGAGTCGCTTTTGTAGATGCAATCTTCCCATCGCAATGGGAAAGAGTATATGTACCGCAGATGTCGTCGGCAGTGGACATTGCTGCTTCAGTTTCGTCTCGCACAGCGTGTATATCTAGTGTTGTAAGTAACAGTTGTGGTGGTGAAGTAACGCTGTTGCTGCTTTTGCGTATGGGGGACAAGTTCCGGTTGTAAGCATGTAAACGAAAAAAAAAACGATATACAGAAGCCTACAACCAAAAGAGAACAGTCTTCGTTTCACGCGGAATAGTAAAGGTGGCAGTGAGTGTCAAAAGTTAAAGAGGTTTCCGTAAAATAAGAAAAGATATAATTGAAGAGAGCCGCATGCTTACAGTCACACAGACGTAATGGTACGAGGTAGAAAGAGAGCATACTCTGGGCACATTCAGATTTGGCACTTTGTGCCCTTGGTAGCATAGGGTCTGTTGATGGTGTCCTTGTGCACTTAAGACAACAGCAACGCGGGCAAGGAAAGTAAGAAAAAAATGTTCCGTTCCTCAGCGAATTCTTTCACGTTTCTTTAAAAAGGTGAGCTCAAGAGGAAAGCAACACTTTTCCATGCTCATCCCCACATGTTTGACAAATCGATTAAACAAGAATCACTGGTTTGCAGCCCACACGCAAGTCCACTGTTTGCGTTCAAACAAGTGCAATAATGGACTTCTGGCGTGGCGAAGTAAAAGGTACTTGTCACGTACTTGATCCATCATGTTCGGTGTTGGAGTTCGAGAGAAAGTCGCGGTGCAACCATGCAAGATCTCTACCACCATACCGGCCGCAAGTCCCTGCCCCCCCCCCTCTTCTCTTTCATTGCCTGCCAACTTAGCTGGGCCAGCCATGGGTCCTCTCGCAGCCTTGTCCTTCGGGCTTGCTTAGTGACGGTGGCCAATTACACCCGAGGACGGGCTCACCTTCCAGGACCTCCCCCACCCCGCCATCGATCATCTCTGGCAACCGTTCGCTTAGCAGCCCTGTCCCTTTCAAACCTCCAGGCCCCCCCCCGCTACCCTTATGAGCCCATCTCCGGCTGCTGCTCGCCAGCACGTCTGCCACGCCCAGAACCACCCACTGTCAAAGCTACAGCCTTCAGGCACAGTCATTCTTCCAGAGTGTTCGCACGGCTAATGCATGCCATAGTTTTCCGAGCGGGCTCCCTTTTCACCAGAACAAGGGCTTCGTTCGTGCATGATCCGCAACCTCACAACCGTGGCACCACCGGCTGCAGGAATGTCCTTGCAGAGGCATTTTTCTTGTACAATCTAAAGTATCTTTCGAGTGTCTCGATTTGTGCGTACAATGTGCCATTATCCAATATGCGAACGCGACGTTGCGATGTACTTCCTCGCAGTCGTCGCGTCCCTGTGGCAGGCGCAATGTAAATGCTGCAACGCATTCTTCTCATCGACGGTCGCACTGAGAGCAATAGCCCGTAAAGGTATCAGGGTCACGCCGTGCAAGATTGCATGACATCACCCCCTTTTATTCATGCATGCTGTATGCGTCCATTTGCTCGCGTTCCTCATCTAAGGATCGATGTCTAATCTGCTTCTCATATTTTTCTCCTCGTGTTGCTCTCTTCGTTACTGGGAAGATAGTATAACGCACCCTTCACACTACATACTAAGCCAGCTTAGTTTACAATGTCCTTCACTACCAAGTTCGCGATGTGGTGGGGGAGTGTTACCACCAAGACCGAAAACCTCTTCAACAAGGAAAAGCAACGCCTGGTCGCCCACGAGTACTATGACAACCCCAACCCAAAGTCCGCTCGACCGAAGAGCATGCACTCAATCCGCGGTAGCATGCGAGCAGCGGGAAGCACCCGCAGCTTCCAAAGCGCTGATGACACTGAGAAGCGCTCTAAGTCGTCTCATCAGCAGCAAGAAAGGAAGTACGAGGGTACCGTAGAACAGGTCTCAGGATACAGTAACTCGCAGTACAGCGGCGCGCAGCAGGGCCAGTACATACAAGACCCGAAGTATATGCACCAACAGCAGTATCAGGGCTATCCAAATCAAGGCTATAACCAAGCCTACTAGCAGGCTGTGCGCACTCAGGGGAAAAGTGACCTGTTTATCCTTTCGTACATAGTTTATTTTTATTATTATTGCCGCAGCCTCTGGAACTCATTCTTGCTACCGGATGCACGCTTGAGCTGTTTTATTGCTTGTGTTTTCCTGCTCTCACCTGAGGTTGAGCAATCAGCTGTCTCACTTTATCTTCCCTTTTTCCCCTTGCCTCCCTGTATTCTCTGAGTCTTTATTCCTTCTTTTCTCTCCTTTGTGAAAACCTACTGTACAGATACTATGAGGTTAGCGTCGCCTTTTCTTTTTTTTTCTCCTTACCCCCTTCTCTCTCCCTCTCTTGTGATGTATATGTGCATGTGTGACGGTGCTCTAACATACTAAGCAAAGATGAAAACTATTTCCTGTTTTCTATGAAATTCATGTGACCAACTACGTAGCTCGCTTCATCGGCAGTGATTGGAGGCAAAAGAACTGGGATGGCCTGTACTGTATGCAGGAGCCTGTATATTCTCAGAAATGCTGACGGCTGCGGTGAACAACCTTTAGATGCTGAGCGTTTTCTGTGTCCGACTTGAATATACGTCCTTCCTTTCTCTCTTTCTTGATGTGACCTACCTCCGCGTATTTGTCATCTAATTTTTAAAAAAGCATGTGTGTAGCGTTGGGGTAAAAAAAGAAATGATAACAGAATTATGATAAGGCTGCACGCTCTAGCCATCAGTTTTGCCTGTTGCTTCAATTACCAGTAAACGAGTCTGCGAATGCGAGAGCTCGTGGTGGTTTATTTGCAGCAAATGTGAAAAACTAGCCCAAAGGTTGCAACGGTACTGTACCCCATCTTCTTGTGGCTTAAACCTTGACCTCACTCTTCCCATCCTGTCATTTATCCTGCTCTTATCATTTACTTTTTGTTCCACCCTTTAGAGTAGATTTAGTAACTTTCCCCTCTTCTACGATGGGTCGAGGTTTCGGACGCGGAGCCAAGAGTGTTGCAATTGTTACACACGCTCAGACTAACCATGCTGGCAAAAAAACCCCAAAAGGCCTCCGCGGTACCCGTCAACGAAAGCGCCAGAGGTTCCTTAGCCGCAACAGCGAGCAGGCAGAGCTGGAAAACTCTCTAGGGCTCACAAAGGCAGGGAAACACACGCAGAAGAATCTTGCACAGGAGATTGCTTCGATTCAGTTTGCACATATAGTTAATAAGCGCGAGAAGGGCCTTAAGCACCTCCGCAAGCAGATCATGGGTGCTGTGAAGGATGTTCGACGACGCTACACTGACAAAGCTCGCAGCAGACAGAGCAAAAAGTAGAGCTTTTGAACCAACTCCTCGCCGATGTGGACCTGGCTGATACGCACTGTAGTCATTAGCTCCTCGACAGACCCTACATGGTATCTGTTTGCAGAGCTTTGAGAAGTCGCTAGGTGCTGAAAAGTTGTCGGCGGCTTCTCATGGACATGCTCATCTTTTCTCCTTTTGACAGTCTGACCCAAGCTAACGGGTAAGTGCCGTAATATCAGAAGAAATTCATTTGTTCTCCAGATAAAGTGCCTACAGAAAAGAAAACTTACTGCCGTAACACAAAACGAAGTGACATGCAAAGGCCATTTGCATGTGCGTTCAACTGAAAGCATCTAGTAATTAGGCTTTTGGAGGGAGGTCTCTTGACCTAGTAGCTGCCTCTCCCCGACCTTGTTCTAGAAAGCTGAGTTGATTATCCAAGCAGCAAGCTGCAGAGATTCTGCCACTGGCTCGTTTCCCAAGATAGCACCCACTTTTTCCTTTTATTGTCGTCATCAGGATATCCTCTACTCTCCCCTTCTCATTTCCTTCCACACACAATCATAAACGTGCGTCAGAAAGTTCTAGAAACTGTACAGATGCACCGGTGTCTCCAGCCCTTGTTTTACGCGAGGCAAACTGGAGTGTGCTGCACCACAGTCATCTTGTTGACGCTGCGTAAAGCAAGTACTCATAGCACCAGCGGCAGCGGTAGATACATGGAAGATGAGGACCCTGCCGCAGTGCTACGACAGCTACAGGAAGATATGCGAAGGCGGGCTGTTACAGAGGTGAAGGAAGCACCACCAGCATCGCCCCGCCGCTCTGGCAAAACCAACTTCTTTGAGGTGACGAAGCCGCCAAGTAACAGTTCTGAAAAGCAGTGCAATGATGCTGCAAGCACCAGCTATTTTGAAGAAAGGAATGTCAACTCGAAATTCGATGTCCCAGGTCGGGCGAGCTGTGAGAACCAAAGCGACTCAAAAAGGGAGGCCTCTAACTCCTTTCTTCGGAAGCTATCCAAGATGGAGTCCGACTCACGCCTGCCATCGTTTCCAACCTATAATGCGGCTGCTGAAGGAAGGCGCAAAAGGATCGAGACCAAAATCAAAGAAGAGCGCTCAAAGATGCTGATCTTTCGCGATGTTGGGATGGATCTGGATAAGCCAATTCTGTCTCGCGATGTCTTTCTGGTGCTCAAGTATTTCCGCTATGGAATGGATTTCGCTATAGACAATGAGCTTGAGCGGATGTTGCGCTACTTCAACGAGCACGCCACGAACGAGCTCAAGATCATTCAAGACAGCAAGCTGATGCGCGGCCCGCCGTTTCTGTCACGCAAGCGACGCCATGTGTCACGACAAAAACCCCCAACGACGTCGTTAATGAAGCCTACACCTGCTGTCAGGGGGTCTGCGGAAGGCGATGTCGCGGAGCAGGAGGGTTCGACGGTAGCGTCGCATCAGCAGGCCCTGCAGTTCCAGATCAGCTCCGTATTTCCTCATATTCGTTGCGCACATACGCGCCAGTTCTGCTCTCCCAACGCTTTCAGTGCGGCCGCCGCGTCGAAGCTAGCCACGCTTCTATCTCTGAGCAACAGCTCATCGTCTTTTGCCTCGTATTTCCCACCCATGACGGGGCACGAGGCGAGGGGTAGCTGCAGTAAGTCGTACAACGCGAAGGACAGTGGCTTGTTCACTACGATGACTCCTTCCATGTTTCGTCGGCCAGCGGTAGTCATTCTGTCCCAACTCGGGCAAAAGTTCGGCTCTCAGGCCGACATAGATTGGCGCCGACTTGCCTACAGCACGACCTGTCCAGGACTCCTGCCGTATATTCCCCTCCCAGCCGAAGAAGTGGGGACAGCAAAGAGTGGCACCACAAACTCGCAGTCACGCTACGGCATCTCCAGATCGGACATTCTAGGAAAGGACGGCAGCGGTGTCCGTGCCGCCTCATCACCGCGGTCGATGCCGATCGATGTGATTTCGCTTCGTAGTGCTGACGTCTACAAGTACGGCTGGGTGCAACGTCTGTACGTAAACCGATTCGCCAAATCGCTTTCCCCAACAACACCTTCTGAACCTGGCGAGCAGCCCTCTGACGACGAGATCAAGAATGCCCTGTTAGCCTCCTCTACGTTTGTTGGCAGCCAGTTACTGGAGCCGTTCTACGCTACACTAGGCTTGCGCAACTATCTTCTGCCGCATGTAATGCTGGTAGACCATGAAGGCATCGTCCGCTGGCTCAGCGGTGGTCTCCCTGATGCAGACGAGAAGGCTGTTTTCCCTTCGCTTTTACGGCAGCTGGAGTTGGAGTATCTCAAGGCGCCCAAGTAGATCGTGCTTCTCTTCCATTTTCCCTCCGCCATCACCTCTCGTTCTTTTTTCTGCATGTGTGTGTGGGGGGGGGGGGGGGGTATGTGGACGTGTGTTGCTCACTTTCAAGTCTTTTCCTTCGTTGTAGTCAGCACGGGCCATTGTCATCGTTTTTGAGGTGTTGGACTTCCCTAAGAGTGTCACGTGGTACTATTGTGAGAAAATCACCACCCCTCCTTTGACCACGCTCCCCCCTCCCCGCCTTTGGCTGCGTCTTTCCTCTGCAGTGTGTGGCTATCGCGTTGGGGTGGGAGGACGGAATACACTGCATGTTGCGAATCGCCATTGAGGGGGGGATAGTTATTTTCTCTCGATACTTCTGTGTTGCTCGAGTTAAGTGTTCACAGGTCTAGTGGACCAAATGTGGTCGAAAAAAAGGTAGAAGTACCGGGGCAAGTGTTGTAGAGGAGGAAAAAAGAGCAATGCACGTATGCGCAGAAAACATGATGAGTCGTGGGTGTGTGTGTGTGTGTCTCAGGGTTGACATCATGCTTTCTCTTTACCCACACCCACCCTTCTGAGGTTGTGTCTAGTCGCTTCTGAAGGTGACACTCAGGACTCTGCATTGATTGATAGGATTCGCCTTCTCTCAGTCGCTCTGCGTGCAGTGAGGAGCTTTCAGAGTAGACAGGATAGTAGCATGCCATGAGAATCACTCGCGCATCACTTCCACTCTGTCCCCTCTCCCCCACCCCTCACTACACGCATGTGTTGCCCTCCGCGCTTCAGTGGTGGAAAAAAGATCCACCGTGCACGTACGCAGGTAAAACGGCGCTGCCCTAACATAGCCTATTCTCTGCTTCTCTAGGGGGGAGGGGGGGCAGTATGTCGCTAGCGCACAAAATCTTCGCCACGCTGAAGGCAAGTGGGGACAGCGCCTTGCCCAGTCCTACAGCATCCACTGCAGGTCAGTCAGGCACAGCTGCGACCACGTCAGCGTCTCCATCAAGCTCGTGGAATGAGCGCTTCTACCATATTGCTGTGCAGGGGTGCTGTCACGGAGAGCTCGATCGCATCTACAACTCCTGCAGCGAGCACGAGCGGCAGACTGGCAAGCGAATCGACGTGCTGCTCTGTTGCGGTGATTTCCAGGCCGTGCGGACGACCGGGGACCTAGACAGCATGGCAGTGCCAGACAAGTACAAAGTACTTGGCGACTTCCACAAATACTACGCCGACGTTTCCGACGCGTCCGCCGTACACAAGGCGCAAACAGCGGCGCCGTACCTGACCATCTTTGTAGGCGGTAACCACGAGAACTCTGACCTCCTGGCGCAGGAGAGCTATGGCGGCTTCGTGGCGCCTAACGTCTTCTACCTAGGCCATTCCTCTGTTGTCACCATCGACGACTGTCTCACCATCGCAGGACTCAGCGGCATCTTCAAGGAACCAGACTACGACCGCCCGTATCCACCCCGGCCGTACGCTGTGAATCCAATGGCTAAAAAATCCGCCTATCATGTGCGGCGGATCGAAGTCGAAAAACTGCACGCCTACCTGCGCGCCACCCAGGAACTGCGCAGCAGCAGCATTGAGACGACCAAGGTAACCCCAGCCGCATCGCCTGCAGCGTTGCCACCGATGGTCGACCTCTTTCTCTCCCACGACTGGCCTGTGGGCATCACCAGCTACGGCGACGAGGCACAGCTGCTGCGCTTCAAGCCATACTTCAAAGATGACATCTGCCGCCACGCCTTGGGCAACCCGCACACTATGCGCCTGCTGCAGGAGGCGAAGGCACCCTATTGGTTTGCCGCACACCTTCATTGCTACTTCGAAGCCACCGTTGCACACCCAAGCCCGAGTGCGACGGAGACGATGGCAGCGGCGGCAGCAGCAGCGTCCACAAGGTTTGTGGCCCTGGATAAGTGTGCGAAGGGACACGGGTTTCTCACTTTCATCGATATCCCACGTGTGCGTCAAGGCTGCTCTAGTACGTCGGTCGCATCTGCATGCAGCGAGTTAGCCGCATTGCCGTTGGGAGGCCAGCGACACAGTACAGCTACTGTACTGGGTGCCTCACGTATTCGCCGAGACCCGGTGTGGCTAGAGGTGCTTCGTGTCTCTCATCAATTTGTTGCAGCGAACCGTACTGTCGATGCAGGACTTGGGGGCGGCGGCTTCGATGTGGAGAAGGCAGTGAAGGAAGTTGTTGCAAGTTTCCGGAGCGCTACAAGGCCGTCTGCTGCCGCTCTTCTCGCGCCGACGACAAAGATGCTGCTGGCAGCGCTACAACTTTCCCCAGCACTTCCCTTTCAGCAGATGGCGCCTGCAGCCACGTCGCCTGAGTATCCCTTGAGAAGGACTGATGGGAGGAGGCCCATATCGACGGCTTGGTGCGACGGCACCGCTTGGCAGAATCGAGACAGCGTCCGAGGTTTTGGTGATGCTCTTCAGCCACACCACCCACGCGCGCGCACCGAGGTGATGAGTACGTCTTCTGTCTCCACCGCGGCACCTGTGTCAAGCACTCCGCTGTGGTATACTGCAGACACACAGCCCTCGCAGCACCCGCCAACGAGCGCGCTGAGCCTCTTCGAGGATGTGGAACCGACAAGCAACACATCAGCTCTCTCTTCGACACCGGGTATGACAGCTGCTCATGTCTCGACTTCGTCTGCTTGCACTGAAGGAGGCGGTGGCACACCGCCGCGGGCACCGGCAGCAACGACGCTGAGTTGGTTCGAAGACACAACGCAGCGCCAGCAGCAGCAATGACGAACTATTGACAGCTGGTGGACGCAGATGTGAGCTTATGTACCTATGGACGAGTGTATGTGCGTGTGTAATCATGGGTGTACATGGCGCCCCCTGACCCGCTCCCACCCTCACCCCTTCTTCAACCAGAGCAATGCGAGCGTGTTTGTTGTCCTCGCTGGTGGTGCTCTTGCCTTTCTTCGTTATCGATGGAAATGGACACTCGGAAGGAACGCCTCAATCGGCCAGCGTGCCCGGGGTGGGTTGTATATGAGCTAGACAGCCAGAGGGAACAAACGAGAAAACGAAGAGGCACACGCAAAGACAAGCCAAAGGGCGAGTCCGTTAAACGGGAAAAAAGCGTGGTGCGCACATGGCCAGCACGCGTATGCATACTACGGGTGTTACGTGCAATGTTGGCGAGAAAGCCCCCTCTCTTTCCCAGCCAACCAGCCCGTCGGTCTCGTGACTCGCTCTCTACACGCCTGAACGTGTGTGAGTCGAAGGGAATGGGCAGGAAATGATATTCTTTCCACGATGATGCACCTCCCTTGCTGAACCTCTCCCTCCTGAACAACGCTCTCTCTCTCTTTCCTTCTCCGCGTTCTGCATCTCTGCATTCGATGCGCCTCAACACGCACCACGCCCTGCTGTTTGTTTTTTGAGGAAGTGGTGATACCAGGGTGGTGTACGAAACAATAAAGGAAAAAAAGGTTGGGCCAGTCTAAAGGAAGAGTCAGCGGTATAAGTTGTTTTCCCTTCCCCTGCCTCCCCCCTGCCTCCCCCCCCCCCTTTTTCTCCTCCTCCCTCCTCCCTCTTTTGGGGAGACTAGAAGAGAGTGAGTGAATCGAGACGACGGAAACTAACAACCAAATACAAATACAAATACAAACAACAACAACAACAACAACAAAAAAAAAAAAACATAACAAAAAGAAGGAAAGAGTCTCTGGGGCCAAGAAGGAGAAGAAGAAGATCAAAAGGCGACACGCTCATTCCGTTTTTTCGCTTGTTGTTTGACTGTGGTGGTGGTGGTGGTGGTGGTTGCTGCTGAGCGATCGCACGAATACACGTTTTGCTTCCCGGGTTTGCGTCTGTTAGGGGGGGGGGGGTGTTTTTTTCCCGGAGTCTCCTTCTCCCTTCCCTCGCACATACAAACCTCTAACCCTATCCCCTCCGCACCTCACCGCCTTTCACTCTCTGGTGCTTTCTTCTCCCTCTGTGCCTTGAGCAGCTGTGTGGCAGGAGGAGTAGTTGTGTAGTGTCGCTGCACTACTTCGACGCGCATCCTTAACCCTCGCTCCACTTTTTGTCGCTCCTCCCCCCCCTCCTCCCTCCTTTCTTTGTGTCTTTGGTCGTCTTAACAGCTAGAGAAGAAAGGGAAAAAAAGAGGCGAGAGAAAGCACCTCGAAGAGGAAGTCGGAAAGGAAGAAGTAGAGGCCTCCGCACACGCACACACACACACGTCCTGGTGTCACACTGCCTGTGGACGTGCACACTCCCAACTTCTCCAGCTTCTTTGACTCGGGTTTCCGTCGCTGACCTTCCCCCTTCTCCAGTTGTTTTCTTTCGCACACGCAAGCTCGTATACACCTATACGCCTCTCCCCCCGTCCTCCTCCTCTCTCTTCCAGGTGGGAGTTGCGTTGTCTCTGTTCTTCCTTGTTCCTTCGAAACGGCAGCCTTCATACACACATACACATACACATACACACACACTCTCTCTACCTCTACCTCTACCTCTATATATAGCGGCACCCCTCTTGTACTGTGGCTCCCTCTCTTTCTGCGCTCCCTCTCTTCCATTCGCCAGTGTAAACTGGCGTGCCTTTGTACGTACGTGTGTGTGTGTGTGTGTACCACTGCCCTCCCTCTCTTGCCCCTCTCTATCCTTCTTTGTTTGTTATTGCTACTACTATCACCACCACTACTAGTACTACTACAGCCTTTTTTTTTCCTGCACTTTTCTCTCGCTCACTGCGCTTGTCTTCCCTCTCCTTTGTGTGTATGTGTGTGTGTGTGTCTTTGAAGGGTTTGCTGTTGTCCGCGTTGATACTTTCGCCTTGTCTGTTGTCTCTCTTCCCCCATTTTGTGTTTCTCCTCCGTTATTATTCTTCTTCGAAAAGGTGGCGCCACCTTCACACCTTGGCTCAGCTTCCTTTTCCGTGTCTCTCTCTCACCCTGTTTCATCTGCACCTACACTTCAGGCATTTCTAGGCGCTCGCCCGCTCCCTCAACACACCTCAGCCTTGTCGGCATTCTCACCCGCCCTCACGAAAGAAAACACGCACAGTTAAGGCCTCAAACGCACATCCCTCGTTGTTCTGAAAAAGTTCATCCTTTGTGGGTGTGGGTGTGGGTGTATATATACTTTTACTGCACCCCTCTCCCTCCGGCCAGCTGTAAGAGAATATACAAACGTACAGACACGCACGCATCGCTTGTCAGTCCGTCTGTGCGTTTGCGCCTGTGCTTGTGTGCGCGTACGGAGACAAAGACGTGGGCTAAACCGAAATTGGGCCACGAGAACGCAAAAAAAAAAGCGAAAGAACGCCAGCCATGGACAGCGTAGATGCGGCACTGCACCGCAGCAGTGCCGGGCAGCCCTCCTCGCCAATCGAGTTCAACGTGGAGAGTATATACGCGCGTCACCTCACCGGAGGGCCAAGCATGAATGGAAGCTGCAGCCTTAGTGCCAACGCCTCGCGGCTGGTGACCTCGCCGTGGCTGCCTGCACCTACGCACGCAGCCTCACCTTCATTGGTCACCATTGAGGAGCCCGTGCTGCACGATGCAGTCAACACTCATGCCGCGATCACTCCAGGTATTGTACCAGAGGACGGGGAGCTAGATCAATTCGATATTGTTCTTCAGCAGGATGCGGCCGCTAGTAATGGCAATGCACAAGCTCCCTTCCGTAACCGCAGCCCGTCTAACGCTGGCACTCACTCGCCATCTGGGGCCACTCCACCTTTGGCTGCCGGCTGCTATGCAGGCAGCAGCGGCCTCGTCGTCTCCTCGACTTCTCACTACAGTGGTGGGGCGGGAAGCAATCAATGTTGCAGTCCTAGTGTTCTGCTTCAGGGCGCTGCGAGACGGCTACCTTCAGTGGCTGGTGCGTGTCAAGCATCGGCCATAACTCAAGATAGAGACCAATGTGCTCGGCTCATCCACCAGATGGTATCTGCATGCCGCGGTGAGCTGCATCTGCACGGGTACAGCGGCAGTGGCGGTACCAGCAGCACGTCCGTAGCCTCCCCTGGTGGAGATCCGCGAACAACAAGCTCGCCGGCTGCACCGCAGCCCTCCACCACATCTGCTGCAGGTGTCGTTTCCGGGCTCGATCCGCACATCTTCGAAGAGGAGCTGAGCCTCCTCACCGGAATCATACTGGAGGCAAACATGGCCCACAACCCGCAGTGGCAACCTCAGTTTGCATACCGAAGTAACCATAATGCCAGCAGCAACAGCAACGGTGGCTACGTCTCGCCACCACACGGCGTTCTGCGAACCTCGCCACGCAGCGGCGGTGTGGGCCTCCAATCCCTAGCAACAGTGCCATCAGCACCAACGGCAACCATGGCAGCAAGTCTATTCGGCGCAAGCACCGGTGTGGCTGCTCGCTCTCATTCACGCAGCTCTCCTGCCGGCTGTTTACCAGGGGCACACCCCATGTCAAACTACTTGGCGAGCGTCACTGCCAACAACATCAACAACGACGGCCGCTCAACAATCGACACCGAGGTGAGCGACTCGCTGTGTCGCATCTCCCATTTCGGCGGTAGTGGTGGTTCGAACTACCACATGTACATGATGGAGCATGGTGTCCGCCCAATGAACCCCTGTCAAGGTGCCGCGCCGCTGTCGGGTGTCACGAGTGGAAGCGTTCGGAGTATCTCTCAGGTGCTGCAGCATCAACAGGCATGGACAGCGCTCATGCACGAAAGTGCTAGCAATCCAGGTCACCTCGATCGGGCTGCGATTGCCAGCCTTAGTGGACAAGCCTCTCGGCGGCCGAGTGGCAGCGCGGCACGTAGCACAAGTGCCAACGTCAAGCACCCGCGTGCAGTAAAGCCGGAAGTGAGCAGCGGCGGCGGCAGCATCCGGGGCCCACGCAGTCGCACAGGCAAGAACGTGGCACCCAGCAACCACTCCGCCTTCTCCGAGTGCTCTGGGGGCGAAACTCGCAGCTGCCGCTCCACCCTCACCGGCGCGCACCGCGTTCTCTCCTCCTCGGCGAACGCAACGACCAACACATCCTTGTCCAGCAGTGTCTTTCACCAGATCCAGGTAGAGCACGGGATTGCCATGAACAGTGGTAACGGTCGCTCCAACAACACATAAAAAGTGGCTGCGTGTGTGGCCCCCCTCCCCATTCCCATGCGCACCCCTATCCGTCTTTATACAAACAAGCCTTGGAAAAGACGACAACGAGAGAAGGAAGGCGACAGTATGTATAGAAGGTGAATGGGAGTGGAAGGTGACGACGAATATGAAACGCTAGGTAGAACGAGGGAGAGAGGCAGCAGTAGCGTGATCGATGACATCCAGAAGCGCGTGTGCGTGAGTGAGTGTGGGGGCACACACGTAAAGTGGATAAGCGCGGAAAAAAAAAGAGGAAAGAAGAGGCGGGCAAACGAGAGAGCGGTAGGCTGTACCACACGAATGGCTGCCGCGAGGAAGGGAGAAGAATGGGTAGGCAACTGTTCAACTGAGGGGAGATAACAAAGGAGGAGGAGGAGGAGGAAGCGCACATGCACGCAGTGTTTTCCCGTGTCCTTTTTTTTTCTTTACGCTCTTCGTGTTTGTTGCTGTGGATGTTTGGCTGCGTTTGGTGTGTAACGAACAATGTCATATCGATATTTCCTCTTCATCTTCCTCTTTTCCTTTTTCGCGAGCAGTCCCATGTGTGTGGGGGGGGGGGGGGTCTGTGTGTATGCGGTCGCTACGCCCAATTCTGCCCTTCCTCCCTCCCTCCCTCCCTTCCTCCTAACCTACTCCACCTACCCATCCCCATAACCTTCGCTCTCTCACTCGCCCGTCGGCTCTTTGTCCTTCACATGCAACCCTCTAGTCCCGTGCTCTGTCCTTGTCTCTTTCACCCCCCCCCTCACCTTTCCCATATTCCACAGCTCTCCCATTACGATACTCCACGCGCACCTAACCACCCCTCTTCTCAACGCGCTGACCCGCTCCCCCCCCCCCTTCTCTCTCTCTACAGAGAAAGAGAGAGACGCGCCTGCACTGCGGAGCCGTCTGATCACATCTGTGGAAAAAAGGGAGGAGAGTGGGGGCGTAAGCGGCGAGGGGGGTTGGTAGGGAGGTGAGGACGCAAAAAGGTGAGATGGTGGGGGGCGCGATGGAACTCCCAAATGACTGGGCGGGTGTAGAGGCGGCAGAAAAAAAAGGTTGACCCATCGACTGTAGTGGTAGGAGGAAGAGGAAAAAGAGAGAAAGACGACTTCACAGACGAAAAAGTCATTATGTTTCTTTCGCTTTTTTTTTGTCATGTTTGCACGTACGCCTTCTAATGTGCCCCTGCACCGTATTTTCCTTTTTGTTCTCGATCCCGTTCAAGTCCTCCTCCCTTTTCCTCTCTTTTCCTGGCGTGGTCGACTTTGCTACTCACTTGGCTGTGGCACCAATTCGGTGTTGTGCTCATGTGCGAGTGTCTCTGTTAGCTGGCGAGCCAGAGAGAGAGAGAGAGCAACCTGAAGCGTAGCCTCCTTACTCTCTTTTCTGTCTCCTGCGTTTCTCTCCGAATCTCGTTGTGCTGATGGTGATGGCGGTGGCCTGCCACTGCGATGGCACAACCCCGTTCTCAAACGTGCTGATGTGTGGATCCGTTCTCCCACTGTGTCTCTGGGGTACTGTGTGTGTTGTACTCTGTTTTCCTGAAAATTATCTTAGCCGCTCATCGGTCTCCATCTCCTCCACTTTTTTTTTCTCGTATTATCGCAACCACCGCCTTCTCTGGTCTTCCACCTTTCTTATTCTGTATGACCCCTTATTGATTGTGCCATGATTACTTCCCTCCTCTCTGCTCTCTCCCCTTCCCTCTTCACTCCTTCTCTTTCCCTTTGCTTGTCTGTGTGGGCGTGTGTGTGTGTGTGACCCTCCTTTGTTGAAATTGTCGCATCCAGCTGGCGAATACACTTTCAACCTGCTCTACATGCGAGTGATGACAACAGAGACGCACACATACGCGCTCCTGAATGTGTCGTGTAGGTTCTTTCTATATATAAGCTGGCCCATACGCGCAGACACTGGAGAGGGAATAGAAGGAGAGAAGCGAAGGGAAAGACGAGGCATACATCGAGCACGGCAAGCGAAGCAATAAAAAGAGGAAACTGCCGAAACACACGCACCCACACAGACAGACGTATATATATATATCTATATATCTATATATAGATATATAGATATATATATATATATATATATATATATATATATAGATATGCACAGTATCTACACACGCGTACGTGGACGCGTTATGACTTTCGTGGGTCCTTCATGAAGGCAAAGAAGAGAAACAAAGGGCGAAAAGGAGGAGGAGGGAAGAGCGTCACTTTTCTTCTTGCGCTCTTTCCCCCCCCCCCTCCCTCCCCCTCTTCTCCATTACGCGCGTACGTGTGTGCATGTTTACGTGTTTTCTTTCGTTTTGAATTTCCCTCTCTCCATCTCACACACTCTCTCTTTCACTGTCGCCGAAGTCAGAGAGGGTATTCGCTCCCTTCTTTTTTTTGTCTCGGCGCTAGTTCCTTGCTTGCTTATCTGCCTCTCTTCATCTGGATCTTCTACGAATTTTCTCTTCCGAGGCTCCTTCATTGTCGCTTTCCCCCTGATCTCCTCATCCCACCCTACCTCACACGCACACCACAGTCATCATCAGATCTACTCCCTCCCTCTGGACGTAGGAGGGGCCTCATCTCTGTGCCTGTGCCTGTGCTTTATCTAATCCGTACAACAGAAAAGTCCCGTTCCTCTTCTGTGGTGGTTTGTATGGTGCTCTCGATTGTGTGGGGGTGTGTGCCCGTACTTCACTTTGGCTTGCAACGTTCAATTCTTCGTCGTTTGTTTGGCTGTGCATGTGTGTGCATGTGTGTGTGTGTACGAGATCAGCCACCACCACCCCCTTCTCCTCTCCTCTCTTCTCTCTCACCCACGTCGTCCTTTTTTACTTGTTTTTGCTGTTTGGTCTTCAGTACTTCTGTCTTGATGTCGATCTGGCCTGTGTTTCGGTTCTCTCCTCCTTTGCTCGTTCTCGCGTTCTTGCTCTCGTTTGCTTTCGTTCGAGTAGACCGCTGCATGTTTGTCTGTCTGTGTGTGTCGACCTGCTGGGAAACGCGTCGGTGGTAGTGGGTAGTGCCTCTGTGTCCACACGAGAGTCGGTGTGTATCTGTGTCTACGCCTATGTGGGAGCGCGTACCTTTGTCTCATCTTCCCGCCACCCTCTCTGTTCCGTTCAACTCACCACCCTTCCCCCCCTTTCCCCTCGTCTTTCTAATAGCCAACCTACCTCTGTTAGCCGACACAACACACACACGCACGCACGCACGCTACTCCCCACCACTTCTCTGTTGCTCTCTTCATTTCTTTTGTCTCCCTCCCTCTCTCTCTCTAACTTACCTCTGTGAGTTCTTCTCCTTTCTTCTCTTTCGCCTGTGTGTGTGTGTGTGTGTGTGCGTGTGTGTGTGTGCGTGTGTGTGTTCGCCTGCTCTCTTTGTATATCTGTTGCGTTGGTGAACGGGGGTGGTACGTGTTCTGTTGAGTTGTATGGTCGTGGCTCCTGGTTTCGTGCTTTTTTCCCTTCGTTGGGGGTGTCTTGGCGGTCTTCCTCTCTCCATCCCCTCTTCACGTCTCCCCCCCCCTCCGGCTGCTGCTGCTGCTGCTGCCGCCGCCGCTGTGTGGGACAGTGACTTAGTAACAAGCAACTGCTTCGGGGTATTTGTGTATGTATGTGTAGAGTGGCGGATGCCGTGGTGCCGTTTGTTTCCCCCCCTCCCCGCCTTTCTTTGCGCTTTTTCATCGGCGCTTTTTGTCTCCCTCTTGCTTGTGTGCGCGCGCCTGCCGGTCTCTGGGTGTGTGTGTGTGTGTGTGTGTGTGTGTGTGTGTGTGTGTGTGTGTGTGTGTGTCAGGGTTCCTCTCTTTTCCGGGCACTTTGATGCAATGTTTGCTTCTTCCCTGATGAGCAACAAAACGCCGTGATTCCTTCTCCACTGCATCGCGGTGCGGGTATGCACTGCCCTGGGTACGTGGGTGTGTGTATGTGTATGTGTGTGGGGGTTGGGAGGAGGGGGGAGGAGTAGCTCACCCCCGGAAGCGCAGCTACTGCACTGATTTCGGCGGACTGCGCAAGGGTTTTGCCTACGCGAACTGTGGAAACGGGAAGGAGAGGCAGAGAGGGAAGCATAGCAGCTGCACTTGCGCGCACGCAAACGCCGAGGTACACGTTTGCTCAATGTCCGTTCTGTGCTGCCAAAAAGGAACACGCGCAATAGTGCTGGACTTCCCTCCTCTCTCTCTGTCTCACCTCCATCCATCCATGCATCTCCTCTTCAGTGCCTAGGCAGCAATACCCTCTCTGCCCTCCCCTCCCCTCCCCCTTCTCCCCCTCTGACCTCAACTGCCCTTCTTTGCTTCTTGTGCGCCTTTTTCTCCTTCACAACGTCCTTGACATGTGTTTCTGTGAATGTTGCTCACGTGTGTCTGGGAGGCTGGGCACCTACGCATCACACCATACCACAAGTCCGCACACACACACACACACGTCGCCGCCACCGAAGCAACAACAAAAAGAAGGGAAAAAGGAGCTCAGCTAGACGGCACGCTTGCATCAAGAGCAACAACCATGTCCGCTTTGGCCAAGAAGATGATGGAGAAGTACGGGTGGAAGGAGGGCGAGGGACTTGGCAAGGAGCGGACCGGCACCAAGTCTTACGTGAAGGTGACTCGCCGCGATCCTCACACTGCCACCGGCCTCGGCCACGCCGCTGACCCTGCACAGGGCGGCAGCTTGGCTTCGTCGCACGCCGTCGAACTCGACGCCATCTACGGCCAGCTCTGCAAAGTGACGAGGAAGCGACAGCAGCAGCCGAACAAATCGCATGTCGACCAAGCCGATGCCTCTGAAGGTCTGGTAGACAGTGAGGATGAGCTGAGCGATGTGAGCTCCACCAGAAGCTGTGCCAGCAGCAGCAACGCGAACAACAAGCCAGAAAAAGCGGTGTCGGCCGCAGCTCGCGCCCCAGTGAAGCGGCAGCGCCGCGTCCTGTCGTCCTCCCTCTCGAATAGTAATAGCGAGGATGATAACAGCAGCGACGACGTTCATACAAGTAGTAAGCGGCTGAAGAGCGAGCACGTGGGCGATGTCACTCGTATGTCCGACAAGGAGCTCCTCCAGCGCTGCGGTGGGGTGCGCCTTGGTCGTGCAGGCCGCCATCGCTTCTTTGATGGAAAGCTGAAGCGCATACGCGACGCCAGCTAAGCGATGCAAGAAAAAGGAGAGAGGAGGGCGAGTAGGGCAGTGTCACGTATCTCTTGGAGGGGGGGGAGGGGGGGGGGATGAAGCGAAGGTAAAGTACGAACGATCACCACCGTCGTCGTGGCTGTCCCCGCGACCCCGACCCCAATAGGCCCCACTACGCAACCAACAGTTGTTTTCCTCTAACTCGAACAGTCGACCTCTCGTCGTCTGTCACTTTTTATGTCTGGGAAGAAATCGGGAATGAGGGAACCCGGAGAGTGGCGGCGCGATAATCGCATACATTAACGCACGTGCACAACCCGTCCCAGTCTCCCACCACCACCACCACCTCTTCCTCTTCTCCTTCGTGCAACCCCCTCCCCCCCCCCCCGAGTGTGCGCGATGAGTCACGCTACGGCGTCTCTCTTCTCCTCCAACTTCTGCGGCAGGACAAGGTTTCCTCACCATTAAAAGAAACGGATGAAATAGCTGAGAAAAGGCGCGGAGGGACTGAGACAGTGACAGGGAGGATGATGAGCTCACGCCCCTTACCCCCTCCATGCTGTGTTTGGAGAACGCTGCCGATCACGTCGGTGATCGCACACGTTATCTCCCTCCTCCAGCCCACCTGCCCTCTCATGTAGGAGGGGGAGGCGTCCCTACCCTCTCTGTGAAGACCTGAACATCTCTCACTTTATTCAGTGCAACAGAGCTGGAGGGACACGCAAGGTGCACATCATTCTGCCTCCTCCCCTATTGACTCCCTCCCTCTCCCCCGCCCCTCCCCCCTCCGCACACCGCTGGTCGGTAAGTCCCGCTGCCAGGGCAAAGGAAGGGGAAGAGAACGAGTAGAGGAGGGAAGGGGGAGGGGTCGTTCTAAGTGAGGCTCACACGTCCCTTTTTCTTCCCACGCACGTGTTAACACCTTTCGTTGTTGGCCACCAGTCATCTTTCTCTCCAGTACACGCTCATATGTGGAAGAAGACAGTGTGCCAACTTTGGCTGGCACGCTCGCCACTTTGCCTTTGCAGGACCTCCTGTTTCGATGGAGAGGATAAGCAAACCTGGAAGGCTTGTGGCAGTGCCCCCCTGCCGGGAGGACAGGCAAGCGCATCTCGTCCTGCAACGAGGGGCACTCGCACGAGTGCGGCACCTTCTGCTTCCCCGGCGGTGGATGCGCCAGCGTCGTCATCAACACTCTCGACCCTCACGCACACTGTCGATCAGCTTCGCGAGCTTACACGGCGTATTCAACACACGCTATGCACACAGGAAGAGACAATCCGGTTGATGCAGCAGGAGCTGTTGCTTCTGACGCGACGTGTGGCGCAGCTGGGGAGCACCGCGGACGGCCTGCACGGACAGCTCAACGAGGTGCATCGAGCAATGGGGGAAGTGATGCTGGGCCAGCGAAACACCGACCTGCTCGTGCAGCAGATGGAGCGGCGGCAGCTTGCCGGGTCTGCCGATACACAAGCAGCGACAGGTAGTGGTAGGGGAACGGGTGCTGCTCACTCAGCGGCGGTGCCTCTCTCCGATACATGCGTCTCGCCTTCTGCAAGCTATGACGATGGCACCTCCCTTGGGGCCGTGTCACACGCCACCACAACAGTCACACCTGCCACTCCCCCATCAAACGCACAACTAGCAGAGCAGGTCGCCACTTTGCAGGCTCGGCTAGATCAGCTCATCACCAACATCTTCGCCGCCGATCGCCTTGGCGCCGTCGTCGATCGCATGGCGGCGTCCGGGATCGACACGGAGAAAGCTACCGCAAGCATTTTCCCTGCGGAAAAACCACTGAGTCGTGCGAATCTGCTCCAGCAGCTGCAGCGGCGGTACGCACTCGGCACCTTCATTGATGCAGCCGGTGTCACTCGTCTTTCGAGCCAGGTCGTTCGGGTGCACAACGTACCTCTGAACATGGGTGCTATGGAGGTGCGGGAGCTTTGCATTCAGCACGTTTGCAAGGGGAACAACGCCAATGAGCTGGTGAGCTGTATGGTGCACCGCTGCTCTGACAGCATACCTGCCGCAGCAGCAGCCGGTCACACACACGGCACAGTGCAAGAAGGCGCGAACTCACCGACTGCAACAGCGTCTCTTCAATACTTATCGAGAAAGATGCACTCCAAGTTTTCTTCAGCACCCCCTGCCTCCGCAGAGGCCGCCATGCTGGGTGATCTTCCTCGCGGTGACACAGTAGCCACAATCCACCCAAACACGAAGACGCTTGAGGTGGTGTTCACTTCGGCCGCAGCCGCGGTGCGGGCCTTGCAGGTGCTGAACGGTATGCACCTGCGCCCGACGCTGCATGAAACGCCTCTGCCGCTAGTCGTTGAGCCGGTGGTGTCGGCAGATGTGCTGGCGGTGCTGAAGGCGTGGGAGGATGAAGTTGCCGCAGCGGCGCCACACGTCACAGAGTTGAAGTAGGAGAAAAGAGTCCTAGGCGTCCCCCTTTCCTCCCTCTCCCATATGCCTCATCTGCGGCGGTAATGATGAGTGACCCTGGGGAAAGACTTGATAGTCAATTCCGCCTCGGTCGGTCGCTCAGTTGATTGACTGTTGCAGCTACCTTGGTGCTTTCTGTTAATCATGGTGGCATGCCTGATTGGAACGGCAGTGGTGCGTATGAGGTTCGATGTCTGCCACGTCGTTCTCTCTGTCTCGTGACCCTCTCAGGGAACGTTGTCAGCTGCGCTCGCCATTGTGGCGGTGACTTGGCACGCCCCGAGGAGAAAAGCATCGGAAAGAAGTCCCCCCGCTCCGTCTAATACACTCTCGCCTAAACGAAAAGGCAAATGAGGCGTGGCAGTTGCCGCCTCGTGCGCCCACCTACGTCTATACGTCTATACGTCTATATATATTATATATATATGTGTGTGTGGGGGGGGGGGGGTCATGGGAAAAGTCAGCGAGAGAGAGAGCAAGCGTCAAGAGGTAGAGGGGGTTCTGAGAGGCCTTTTGGAATACCAGTACGGCGG